>NC_086451.1:405902042-406204542 GCF_028390025.1 Pseudophryne corroboree
GGCGTATACAGATCTCTTGTTACTAGTCTAGGGGAGGGAACTTTCTCATTCATGATGAGTGATTGGTCAGTTCATATGCAAGCCCTGAAGACATCAAAAGGGCTGGCCTGGGTTTCCTGTCCATCACATGCTTTAAATGGAATGTTCATTGTTCTCATAAGAATTGTGGCTTTATATTCTACATTCAATCATAACTACTCATGGCAATGTGCTACAACTTAATAACAGGCATAAAATGAATCTACACATTAATCTAGTTACTGTGACACCAAGCACGACATGTCCATCTTGCTCTGCTCCAATAATACACATACATGACGTTGCTCTTTTATATAATTTAAAACATTATGATGTCTGGCGCTTGATATGTTCAAATTATGTGCTGTATGAAATATGTGTTGAATATATCTTTGTGGCATGTCTGTGTAAATATGTATGTTACCATATATTGCGGTGCACGCTGCGCGTATTCGCAAGTATAGCGACTCAATATGTGTGGAGTTTGTATGTTCTATCTATGTAATATTTTTGACTTCGACAGCATGGAAAGGTCGACATGGATTTTTTTACTGCTTTTGGTGTCATTTTTTCAGTAACATGACCAGGAACCCCAATTAGTGTACTGCGTCCACTTGCATGGCGAGCAAACTGCGGGCAAGGTGCCTTGCTCTGCTACCACTGCACTCGACACAGGTTACTATTCCCATTCATAGTCCATATGGATGGTAAAGTATTAAAGCTAAAAGTCTATTTAAAAAAAAAAAGCAATGTCAACCTTTCCATGTCGACCTGCTATGTGTCGACCATTTTCATGTGTTGACCATTTGTAAATGTCGACCATGTCGATGTTGACCAATAGTGGTCAACCTAGTGACTGTCGACCTAAGTAGGTTCGACCTGCCAAAAGGATTCAACATTCCCATATAGGTTATGTTCAGGCAAATGCACCTCTTAGGATAAATATCTCTTGCACCTGCTATAGGACAAACACAAGTGCAGACTGATGAGGAGAGGTACGAAATGCATTTCATATGCATGTAGGGAATTAAACCTCCAAGTCTTTAAGTGTCTGCCGCTGGACCAGAAAGGGTTAAATTGTTGTGTTATGTAGTGTTTTAGCAGGGGTGAAGTTTCAGGACCATTTTGTGACTGTCTTTGCTGTTATCCATCTTGGAAGAATAAGCCTTCAGTGTGTGCAGTTTCCCACTGTCGTTTCCATTTGGTTTTGGGTTAGTTGGTGTCTGTTTACTTTGTGGTGGGAAAGAAAGGCTGCAGTCGCCATCTGCCTTGGAAACTTGAGGTGATCTCCCCTCCAATACATAGCTTAAGCTGATTCTACCAGGGACGTGTGGTCAGATAAATGGCTCAGGAGGCACTGGCTAGTACAAGAGCCAGATTTACACACAATATATGAGCCAAATGGGCATTATACACAGGTGTAGCAATATAAACTCCTGGAAATTTGGTGAGTTTTGACCAGAGATGTGTAGAAAAGGTAGGCATGGGAGGCACTTCCTCACCTGCCGTAGACTTTTGCTCAGGGAGTTTTGACTATAAAAATGATTAGCATAAAACAAAGAAGATATTTCTAACATATTCTGTGTATTTTTCATATACTTTATTAAGCCAAAACGCTGGTGCAAACATTAGTTTGACAGGAAAGGCTCTGCCTCACCCCACTGCACGTCACTGGATTCTACCCTACTGGGGTTAGTTGCACCGTAAGTCCAGGTGGGCCTCAACTTGTGTCATCGTGGTGGGAGGTGGATACCTTGAGTGTGGTAATGAGTGGGCATCTGGTTTTTCCACAGGTAATAGATTGGTGCGAGTATGCAGGTGGGGATATTGCTTTGCAGAGCCATTCGTTCTGCCACACCATACTTCATCTGCAGTATTCTTTCATTCGTTCTCATTTAATTAGTTACTGGTTAGCAAATAGTATAAAATTTAAATAGATTCAAATTTAAAGTACACCTTCCTCTTCCCCTTTTACGTGTTTCTGTGTGTTTATATTATTGTTACAGTATGTTTAAGAGGTTTTACCTGTTACTGATGAGGGGACATGTGTCAGACAATGGGGAGTTTATGATAACTTGTTACAAACTAAGTGGATATGCTGTTCATGCAGATAAGGATGCATCTCAATGTGATAAAGCTCTGCATATGTGCAGATTGCTGCTATTTTTGTGGAAATTTATATTATGAGTAATTGACAGTACATCCATTTTGCAACAGCCATTTTATTTAAATTCAATTGTAACTCTAAATGGTGCCTTAAAATTTGAAAACAATTAATGCCACTTGGACACAAAACTCGGTGAAACATGGTGAAATAAATAAATAAATGAAATGTTTATTTTCAGATTTACAGGTTTGAACAGATTGTCAATTAACCAAATATTGTTGTGGTTAAAAAGCAACATATTCTTATTTTGAAATTACACGTCCTATGGAATTTAATAATTCAAACAGAAAAAAAATTATCCAAGATACAAAATAAAACTTTTTTAAACTCCGCATCGTCACAAAAATTTCACTAATAATGGAATTGTTTACATTTTTAACATTTTTCTTTTCATAATCATATCTTGTTACAACTAAATTGAACAAATATTACAGACATATTAGAAATTTTGCAAGAGAAAAAGAAAAAAGATTGGCTGCGCTTACAGTGTTGTTAGTATACCATAATTGTGGAGAGCTGACAACCGAAATATATAAAATATATTTATTAAAATAATAACACACCAATAAAAACTGGTACACAATCTATGGAAGAATTATAAAATTTGTATATACTCTGAAAAAAACGTAAATATATTTGATAAACAGTGTCCACAAATTGGGATGGTTATAGCAATGTATGGAGTATTAACTCAGTGCAGATGTAGATTTGTAACACTGTTTAAGAAATGTATCATTGACTTCCGGTGGGCAGCCCCTGCAACAGGCTGCATTTTAAGTGAGCTCTCTGCTCCTCGCACGCTGGGCGCCTATTACACACTGCTGGCGCCGGGAGCTGTACCCCCATACTGTCACCTAGGGTACTGGAGATAGTGGTGGACAAGTGGACGCTGGTCCCGGCTCTCCACCGCCCTGTTACTGCCGGATCTGGAGGGTTTTAGTCGGCCCTCCCGCCCGCGGCCGCCATCTTGGATCGGCTGGGCTCTTTTCCCCCTCTGTCTTCCCCTGCTCCTGGGACTCTGTGAGGCGGCCAGTGTGAGTACTGAAGGCTGGAAACGGCACTGTGGACCTGCAGCTACTGCCCTGCTGTGTGTCACCTCCGGTCTCCCACATCTCAGACCCGCTGGAAGGCTGAGTTTGTCACCCCTGGAGATTGCACTCACCATCTTCCAGAAGTCATCAATCCTGTGGGGACTCCCAGGTACCTCTCAGCTGCTTCTCCTCTACCTGGCCTGATCTCTTTACCCTCTGCTAAACACACTGCACACGAGGTGGATTTTACGTTCTTTTTTTTTTTTTTTCTTTCTCGTTTGTCTGCTGGCTTTGACTTTGGCTCCCCCTGCTGGTCAGATACCTGCAGTGTCTGCCTTTTTTTTTTTTTTTTTTCTCGTTTGTCTGCTGGCTTTGACTTTGGCTCCCCCTGCTGGTCAGATACCTGCAGTGTCTGCCTTTTTTTTTTTTTTCTTTCATCTTTTATATAGTGATTAATTTTTTGGTACCACGTCACCTGTTTTGTCATGGATAAATATATGGCCAAGCAACAGAGGGGTGGTAAAGGTAACCAGGCTACTAAAAGTCGTGAAACCAGAGCCTCCACTCCGGTCTCCCAAGGCTCCCCAGCTTCTCCAGATAGAGATAACGTCCTGGCAGGAGTCTCGGATTCGACCAAATATGCATCTGCCTCTGTCGCTAAAGCACAAGAAATTTCTGATATTATCTCCCCGCTGCTTGACAAAAAATTGGCAAGTTTGAAGGAGGCGATTGACTCTACCATGGTGCAAATAAAAGTACATGAAACACGTCTGGATGAGGCAGAACAACGGATCTCAGATCTTGAGGATGATTTGTCCGCTGCAAAAGCACTGATTGATACACATGAAACGTCCCTCGCAGCAGTAAACGACAAGTTAGAGAATCTTGAAAACCGAAATCGTCGGAATAACTTACGTCTGATTGGTCTGCCTGAGTCGGTCCGCCAAAAGGATCTCATGGATATGGTCTCCACCTGGCTGCCGCAGGAACTTAATTGCGCACCTGCTTCCGGCTCCTTCCTGATTGAAAGAGTTCATCGCGTTGGACCTGACCGTCGGACTGACCAGCGCAGACCTCGACCTGTTATATTCCGGTTCCTTAATTACACGGATAAAGTTGGTGTCATGGAAGCATACCGCAAAGCTCAAGATCTATCCTATTAAGGGAATCGTTTGATGTTGTTTCAGGACTTCTCTTATCAGGTGGCGATGAAACGCCGTGAATTTTCGCCGGTGTGCAAGTTACTGTTCGAAGCGGGAGTTCGCTTCGCTCTTCTATACCCTGCCAAACTTCGAGTACATCATGACGGCAAACAATTCTTTTTTGATTCAGTGGAACCAGCCAAGACTTTCGTGGCCTCTCTTCCTGCTATCTCTACTGCCGCGGAGTGATTGACTGTCACGCCAGCTAGTATTGTGCAATTGTTCTTATTGCAATTATCATTATGATGTTTCTCGCTGTTTATTTCATCATGTTGTGGTTAACTGTTATTTTATGTCCCGGGCTGTTTCTGATTGACGCCGTTCACGGGATCTTACTTTTGTTCCATCTCATTGCCTGCTTTTTTGTTCTTTCCTTTTTCTCTTCCTTTTCTAGCTCTCTTCACCCCTTTCTCCCTTTTGTTATTCTTTCCTTTTTCCTCCAGCTCCTCTCCCACCTTATTCATATCAGAGGTTTTTATTTGTTTCATGATAGACTGCTCTGGTCTATTGCGTTGGTTCTTATAATGTTACAAAATGGAAGAACTGCAGGACTTATGTCATATGTTATTTTGTTTGTCTTCTTTTGTTTTATGCTGTTGTTGGGGTTGGGCGGTTACACGCGGTCACACCTTGTAGTTCCCTTGCTTGCTGGGACATGGGGGACTCCTTTCCTTGCTGTATTCAAATTTACTTATTTTACTAAATGTGGTATTGGCTAATCCTATAGACCCTGCTACTTTATCACTGAGTAGAAAAACACATATTAAATTCCTATCCTGGAATGTGGAGGGCTTAAATACCCCTATAAAGAGGAAAAAGGTGTTACAACACCTTAAACGTCTTAAACCGGACGTAGCGGTACTCCAGGAGACCCATTGGAGGGAGGGTGACAATAATAAATTGCGGGACACTTGGATAGGGGAATTCTTCTCTGCCTCCTTTACGACTAAAAAAAGGGGTGTGATGCTGCTTCTTCATAAGTCTCTACGTTATGTTGTCCTTGATAAACTGTGTGACTCTGAAGGCAGATTTCTATTTGTTAAACTGCGCATTGAAAACTCAATTTACACGATAGCCACTATATATGCACCCAATGGCCCGAATGGTGCCTTTTTTACCGATCTTTATGTTAAATTACAGGAATGGGCTGAAGGGGCCATCATTTTGGGTGGGGATTTTAATGCTACTTTGGACCCTATGTTAGACAGATCAGGTACCGGGGGGCGGGGTAGCGCGCCATCCGCATTACGATTTTTTATTTCTTCCTTGCAGCTGTCAGACCCGTGGCGTCATCAACATCCTGTGGAAAGGGATTACACCTTTTATTCTCATCCTCACCGCACCTCCACTAGAATTGACTTTTGGCTTTTGCCTACACATTTACTTTCCAGGGTCTCTCAATCTAAGGTGGAAAATATTGTCATCTCCGATAACGCCCCTACCTGGTTCACTTTATCTCTTTCTAATCCCTCAATGACTTCATTTAATTGGAGATTTCCCTCATATCTGTTTGACTCCCCCGACTTCAAATTAGATTTAGAACGACATTTTCTAAATTATGTGGATGACAATCTACAACACATGGACGACATTAATCTGTTCTGGGCCGCATCAAAACCGGTACTGCGTGGTCATATAATTAATTATGTTGCCCATAAACGGAGAGTACTTAATCAGAGGTATACGGATCTTGGACAGACATTGACTACAGCATATGCAAATATGTTGAGATCTGACACCGCTGAGACTCGCCACACATATTTGACCACTAAACACCTTTATGACACTCTATGTACCGAGCGTGCTCAATGTGTCTTAGATTTTCAAAAACATCGATACTTTAGATGGGGTAATAGGTCAGGCAAATTGCTGGCTAACGTGGTTAGAAGTCAACGCCCCCCAGTTACTGTCTCGCGTATTCTCTCAGACGGAAAGGTTTTAACAGCTCCCTCAGAAATTACAGATTCTTTTTTGAATTATTTTAAGACATTGTATGCTGCTCCACCGGATCACCCTTCTTTAGGTATGTCCTTCCTCAGATCGGCAGGTTCACCTGTTTTGACGGATGAGGAACATGAATCTCTTACTGCCCCCACCAATGACTTAGAAATTTTATCTGTGATAAAACGCCTAACCAACGGTAAGGCTCCAGGCCCCGATGGCCTATCCGCAGAATATTATAAAATATTGGCTCCACATATCGTCCCTCATTTAGTTGTCCTTTTTAATTCAATTCTTTCTGGCCAAGCCCCACCTCCCTCCTTTACTCAAGCCCGCATTATCCTGATACCCAAACCTGGGAAGGATCCCACTTTAATACAGTCCTATCGCCCCATATCTTTACTAAACCAAGATTTAAAACTATTCACTACCTTGCTGGCACAGCGTCTACAGTTACTGCTTCCAAAGTTGCTTCACCATTCCCAATCTGGTTTTGTGAAAGGCAGGTCCTCTGTACATAATATTAGACAAGTGGTCGCTGCTCTTACACAATCCACGAGAGTAACTGGGGGAAGTTCTTTATTGGTCAGCTGTGACGCCGATAAAGCCTTTGATCGAGTTTCCTGGAACCATCTCCTTAGGCTTTTTCACCTACAAAATTTTGGTTCCTCTTTTGTCCGACTTTTTCGCATGTTATACTCTAGCCCGACCGCGTTTCTCACGGTAAACGGCTTGAACACTGATAGTTTCTCACTCCACAGGGGCACTCGGCAGGGTTGCCCCTTATCTCCCCTACTTTTCGACTTAGCCCTAGATCCCCTTATTAGGCAATTCTACAAAAATACTGACTGGCTAGGCATAAAAATTGGTTCTCATGAGCTTAAGGTTTCGGCCTATGCTGACGACTTGTTGTTATATTTTGCTAACCCTCAAGAGGCCTTTCCCAGTTTTTTAAGACTTCTTCATACCTTTGAGTCCATTTCAGGATTCCAGGTAAATGAATCTAAAACAGAGGCCTTGGCATTACATTCAAAAGCTGTGGAGGGGTGGGATGGCCGATTTCCTTTTAAATGGGCACACTCCTCTTTGAAATATTTGGGACTTAATATCCCGGTGCTTCCATCTGACCTATATAGGGTTAATTTCCCAACAGTAATCTCTCGCATTATGGCAGATTTTCAATCTTGGAAACACCTCCCGCTTTCATACATTGGCAGATGCCATTTAATTAAAATGATCTCGTTCCCCAGATTGCTTTATCCTATACAAATGCTCCCTTTGATGCTTAAGGATTCAGACATTCGGTTACTGTCTACGGCCATGAGTAAATTCATATGGGCGGGGAAAAAGCCTAGAATTTCACTTTTTAAGTTAAGCCAAAGTCAAAACTATGGGGGTATTAACTTGCCTTGTATACGCAGTTATGTTTTTAGCAGCGCAATACAGAATAGCAGTTGATTGGTTACAAGGATCCTCTGATTTTGCAAATACTGATTTGGAACAAGCCTTTTGTCCAGACATTCTCCTCCCTAGTTTACTACATATGAAACCCACTACATATCCTCCACATGTGGCCTGTAACCTATTATTAATTAGTACTTGTATGGCATGGAGACGATCTCGCTCCCGGATGGGCATCTCGACCCATACCACACTATTTCTTCCACTATCACACAAGGACTTTCAAATGCCTTACACTACTACATCTACTGTGCTTAGGGACTGGTATTTTGGAGGTTTGCGCTTAATTCACCAGATTATAGATCCAACTTCCCTTAAAGTGCTCTCCCACGATTGCTTGGTGGAAAAATTCCCTAATTTATATATCCCCCTTTTTCTTTATTTTCAGATACGTAGTTATGCTACAAAGGTGGTGTCTAAATTGTCTATATCTGACAAGGCGAATGTGCTGGATGGTGCGCTACGTTGCTGCCCAGGGAGGGGTTGCTCCACATCTGTTATTTATGTACATATCAAACGATCCGTGAATGTTGATACTCTGTCTACGGGTATGGCTAAGTGGACAAATGATTTTCCATCTTTACCTTTCAAATCTATACTTGATGCCTTTGTACGGCTTAACAAACTTTTGATTTCAACATCTTATGCAGAAATGACGTATCAGATCTTACATAGATCTTATATTACACCTAAGTTGCGCTGTCTCATGGGTATATCATCGACTTCTGCCTGTTTTAAGTGTCAAGCTCCTGATGCAGATCTCTATCATTGTTTATGGAGCTGCCCTGAGGTGGCCAAGTTTTGGTCGCTTGTACAGAATTATATTCAAAACACCCTGGGTATATCTTTCGCCCTTTCTCCTGAATGGGCCCTTTGGGATATATATCCGACTTCTAGTGGGAAACCGCCCATGGGACACCACAACTTAATAGCAAAAATTGCTGCCGCAGGGAGGAAGACCATCCTCTCACAGTGGATATCTTCAGACACTTTGACCCTTACGTTATTACTGCCTAGAATCACTCATTTATTCAATATGGATTGGTTGGAAATGTCCATTAATAAGGAGGAGAGGGCAGACAAATTTTTTAAAACCTGGTTGCCTTATATAAAAACTTTGCCTCGGGCCCAAAGAGATATAATGCGGAAAGGTGTATTACTTACCTCCTGGTACAACTTGGAGATGCTCTCCTCGAACTGCCCTCCGTTTTGAGCTCTCATTGACACTGCTTAAAATTGATTCTGTTGTTGCCTTTTGATTTGATATGTGTTTTTGTGCGATGTGCGGGACGTGTGACCACCTCAATATTCATTTTTATCTGTTTACCTGATATATTTCATGTTTGCTTTAATTAATTTGCTGTTGCAGATATACTTATTACTTATGCATATATTTTTTGTATGTTGTGCATTTCTTCAATAAAATGTTTAAAAAAATAAATAAATAAATGTATCATTACTATTGCATGCTTATTATAATTGTATCGCTTCAGGAATTTATCTTAGTAACAAATCTTGCTACAGGTGAAGAGGCAACATGCACACTATAGCTAATAAACCATAGAAGTCCCAGCAATGAATGAAATGACAGTTATTAGTAGTATATAATTACGTCTCCTGGGGCTCTGAACACCGAGCATCCTCGGTGGAGTCCACTATAGCCCACTAACTAATTGAACAAGGAGAGGAAGTGAGCTGAATTGCTCTAACAGAGGCTGCTACTGTGTATTTACCGGCGTCTTTATAATGGTTACCAGGATATTCATATGATCTCCCGAGGGCTAGAGGAAATCCTTTGATGCCCACTTGGATGAAAACGTATAATGTCCGGTTTTTTTTATTTAAATTTCACTTATTAAAGGATATATTAATTATTATTTTAAATATGTATGTGCTTGTTTAAATAAATTCAAATTGGAACTTAGCTTGAAATGTGAAAATATTTTGATACAGTAGTTTACATTGGACAGCAAACTGTATTCTCTTTCCTGCCCTTAAACAGCTATGGTTAATGGTACTGTATTCACTTATTGTATATTTATTATAGACAGTGCCTACTAATATTTTTGGTGGATTCCAAAGTTGCGTTATTTAACAATTTTCCATTTTGGGATTTTAGCTTTACTTCACCATGCTAAAATCCTCTCTCCTTCCCTAATTACTAAACTTAAAACAAACCCACTTTTAGAACAATTGTTGGAGCATTATAACAATAAAATATAATTTTTACCATGTAACTTAGATCAAGTTTAAAATATTGTATCCTGAATAGAGTTTGGAATTGAAAGTCAACATGGTACATTTCAATGTAAAGAACATTTGAATATACAGTATAATAACAGTTAACGAGGGATGAAAGAGATCCTGTAAGGTTTTGGAAATTTCCCCAATCCAGATATACTAGGTATGATGTCCAATTCCTCCAGTGCAATGGGAGACTTCAGGTTAAAATTTTGCAGAATAGTGATTAAGAAAATAAAAAGCTCCACATGAACCAGAGCCTTTCCCAAGCACATCCTTTTCCCTGGAGCAAAATAAAAATATACAACATTACAAAAAGACATCTGTCACATCTTTAAGGACATCTAAAGACTACAGTATCTCATCAGCTGTTTAAAAGGGAAGTATTGTTCAATGGTACAGAATTGATAGCATGAAATTGTTTATGGAACCTTCATGTTTCATATATCAAATGTCCAATGTTATATTGCTATCTAACTGTATTATGGGAAAAACTATTTGAAAAGCTTGAGTTCAGTATTACCTATGAAATAATTAGAATTGTTAAAATGTATCCATATACTCTACTTAATTCTGAATTTAAGCTCTGTTAGGTATTTCCTCAATTTCCTCAATCCCCATCCTTACTTATAGTATTAAGATATGAAATTATATGTTGTCCTCACCAGATCATGAGCTGTGTTTAAGACATGCAATAATGATAAGATATACAGTATAGTATTTTGTAGAATGCAATAGAGAAATACAATCTAGAATCTGATTTATTTCTATGGGCATCACCTTCACATCATTTTTAGAAACTTCCGTAAATCTACCCCCCAGAGTATATAATCAGCTCTCTATTGCCCTTATATATCAATAAGTGATACATTTCACTGTGAGTGATAAATTGCACCAGCCAATCAGCTCCTAACTTTCATGTCACAGGCTGTGTTTGAAAAATTACAGTTAGGAGGTGATTGGATGGTGCAATTTATAACTCACAGTGAAATTTATGACTCATTGATAAATAAGGGCATATATTTCATGAAAAAGTAGTGCTAAGATATCCTTTCAGTTTGTATACTGCTTTTTTTTTACTGTAAATAGCTAGTTTGATCTATGATTATGACCTTATGGTCTTCTGTAATTAAAACTTCTTCCATTTTTCATATTCTACAGTAGGTGGTTTTTCCATGCACAAAAACCCAGAAATCCATTTTAACTACTTTATTACTTTATCACATGTGGTTGGGACATCTTACCATGGTTTTCTGCATGCACACACACATGCACAAAAACACACACATACACATAATAGTATTTGACACACACAATAACTAGGAATTACTTAAAGTACTATAAGAAATAATTATTTCTATTTACAAGTCTGTACCTAATGCCAGAGGAATAAAGGCATCATTCTTTTTAAATTCACCATTTTCATCAAGGAAATTCTTTGGATTGAACTCATTTGGGTATGGGAAACAGGTGGGGTCTTTCAGTACCGAGGTCAACATCGGAAACACATTGGTGTGCTGAAAAGCATACAAGACTGAAGGTTAGATTTTTACATCTCAGTAACCTACATCTATTCTCCTATTTTACCAAATGCACCATAATGTGACTGATGTAAGATTATTGGTGAGTTGAGGTTTCAACTGATCTTGGGAGCAGCTACAGATGTAGCCACCTTTATCTTGAGTGGCCGCGGCGGTTGGCCCGTTCGACCATACGCAGCGCACTGTGGCGTAGCGAGGCGCGCATAGCCACAGAGAGGCTATCTAATCGCACGGAGACAGACATTTGACGTTTGGCGTTACCTTTACGTGTAATACCTGCGATCAGCCACCAGATGTCGCTTTTTACAATCACCACTGCGCATGCGTGTGGTCTCCCGTAAAATACAATACTGACATACATAATAAGGACTACTTTACTAAGGCGTCTCATTACGCTGCATACAGCAAATACTGTACTCATTACGCTGCATTATTTAATACAGTACTGTACAGTATATACAGTACGACACCGACGCAAATACAGTAGTACAGCATACAGTATATGATCCATCTACAATACTTTATGAATACTGTATGTGAGCGTCCGAGTCCCGCAGACAAAACACAGTACTGTAAAACCAGTAGTGTACACTGTCGCAAATGGATGTGTGTTACAAGTTCACTATTGCCTCTCAAGATTAGGAATTTTCTACAGTATGTTATCGTCTTAATCCCGTAGCCATTACAGCATAATCAAAACCAACGGATTTATACATTTGTCTGCGGCGAAGTGGTGAAGTGTTTCGCTTCCTATACTCAGAGTCCAGGGTTCGATTCCTTAAGTACTAATGCATGTTACTGTAGTTTTTTTCACACTTTATTATTTTTTTTATTCACCCCCACCTCGTGGCAGGCAGCAGTTGGGTATGGAATGAGAAATGGCATAAGCTGTGCAGGCTACGGGGCGGTGCTGAAGGAGCGTCACAATCCCCTAGCCAAAATACACAGATACTGTAAGCGTATACTGTAAGATACTGTAAGCGTGAGATACTGTATTGAGCTAGGGGATTGTGACGCTCCTTCAGCATTGCCCCCTGAACTGTGAAATGTACAGTATGCCATATTGTATCTCACTACATATCCGAGCGCTGCCACGTGCTGGGAGTTCACGGTCGGCGGCCATGTTGTCAGGTTGCTAAGCGATCCAGCTCGGTATACCGTAATGTGCATAGACCTCGCTTATCCCAATGTAATTGAGCTAGGGGATTGTGACGCTCCTTCAGCATCGCCCCGTAGCCTGCACAGCTTATGCCATTTCTCATTCCATACCCAACTGCTGCCTGCCACGAGGTGGGGGTTCAGGAGGTGGGGGTTCATGGGTAGTGGTCGTTTTGACAGTGTGCTATGCGATTGAGTCCGGTGTACCGTAATACTGTATGCAATCCTACAGTAGCTTATCCCTCCCCTGTGTATTTTGGCTAGGGGATTGTGACGCTCCTTCAGCATTGCCCCCTGAACTGTGAAATGTATGCCATATTGTATCTCACTACATATCCGAGCGCTGCCACGTGCTGGGAGTTCACGGTCGGCGGCCATTTTGTCAGGTTGCTAAGCGATCCAGCTCGGTATACCGTAATGTGCATAGACCTCGCTTATCCCAATGTAATTGAGCTAGGGGATTGTGACGCTCCTTCAGCATTGCCCCCTGAACTGTGAAATGTATGCCATATTGTATCTCACTACATATCCGAGCGCTGCCACGTGCTGGGGGTTCACGGTCGGTGGCCATTTTTAGTGTGCATAGAACTCGCTTATCCACATAGGCCCCTGTGTTTTTAACTACTATATTGAGATGCACATTTCTAGGCCTACAGTATTTAATATACAGTAAGCAGCATTGTTGTTAGGCAATAATTGAAGAATTTACATACAGTACTGACATGTACTGTATGTAATGCTTGTACATCATGTCAGTCGACCCTTATGCTGTACACTACTGTAAGTCTCACAGGGCCCATGCACTTCCAAGGAGGGTTATTTACTGTACTGTATCTGTTTCATACAGGAAACTAATTGCAGTCCATAACACTAATATTAAGCCCACTCCATTATCCACTCCTCCCCTGTGTATTAAACACCCCCTACCACCCTGGAAGTCATGTACCAGGGCCCCTTCATTCAGCACAATGCCCCCTTCTACAGTTTAGTGTTCTCCTTCCTGCCCCATCTGTGCAGTAAAGGAATAATTAGCAGAAATTATTTCTCCAGGTCCTACTGTACATACTGAGCGAAAGATAGAACCCCCCTATCCCCCGCGGAGCATCAAAGCTGCCGCTGATAGCTCCCCCCACCCCTTCCGCTGGTGAGTGGGTAGGGTCCCCAGTGCATTGCTGTGTCCAGGGGCCCACACTGCTGTTAAGATGGCTCTAGTAATTGAGCTAGGGGATTGTGACGCTCCTTCAGCATTGCCCCTGGACTGTACCATACTGTATCTCACTCCATATCCAAGCGCTGCCATGTGCTGGGAGTTCACGGTCGGTGGCCATTTTGTCAGGTTGCTAAGCGATCCAGCTCGGTATAACGTAATGTGCATAGACCTCGCTTATCCCGGTGTACTATGTGCAGTAGTACTGAATGATTGCTATCACTTGTGGTGAAACACCTATCTTATCAAATACAGTAACTACTGTACAGTATAGTTGTTCGCACAGGTGATGGTAATCATACTGTATATTTAAACTGAAGTCCGTAACAGAGCATTCTGTCCCTCCTGCAGAGGTTCTTGTTGGGAGGCACAGGGAAAAAAGGCAAATACTGTACAGTACTGTATTTGCACTTTACTGTTGTGCACTTTATTTGAAAATGTACAGTTGTTTGCTATTTTTAGCATGCTGTGCTTTACATGTTTTCTTATTGTGGTTTTTATATTTTTAGACAAAAGACAAAGAATGCAGACTACCAGATTTTACGGGAGTGCCAAAACCCACCCATCAGTGGCACAGAAACTTGCTGCAGTAGTCCCACAAAAGAAGAAGAAAACTGCCAAGGCGGCTCAGAAAGAAAATGTGGTGAAACCACGAAAAAATGCCAAGGCAAAGAATAATACGTTGGAGCTGATATGTGGTGTGGCAAATGATGTAATTGTTCCATCTCCTGCAGATCACAGTGTTCAGCCAATGAATCTGGAAATACCGGTGCTAGAGGACGTGACAAACACGCTGCATCAGGAAGCTTCTTTTTTGGACCATGTAGCCACCCCTGGACAAGAAGACATGACACATTCACCACGAAGAAGGTTGCATTTCACAGATGTGAACACCAAAGTGCAGGACTGCCAGTGTACCTGTCCTGTTTTACTAAAGGAGCTACTCAGTAAGGTGACCAATATGGAGTCAGAAGTTGGTGGACAGGTCAATCAGCTGCAGACCGATGTGGCTGGCCTTAAAGAAGGCATAAAGGAACAGATGGTAGAAGCCATGAAGAAAGTCATTGAACAAACGAGGGAAGAATGGCAAGTTGGAGTTTGCCGCACCATCATTGCAACACACCACCAAGCGGTTCAAGTCAGCGGCCTGGACGACCGAGGCCTGGAGGACCGCAGAGGAGGCCTGGAGGACCGCAGAGGAGGCCTGGAGGACCGCAGCGGACTGGACGAAGTCAGCGGCATGGACGACCACAGAGGCCCTAGGCTACGGAGCAAGTAATAGTCCAGATTGTACAGACTATGGGGCAATGCTGAAGGAGCGTCACAATCCCCTAGCTAAAATACACAGTATGCATATTATGGTACACCGGACTCGATGACATACTGTAGCACACTGGCAAAATGGCCGCCGCCCCTGAACCCTTGTGCAGGTTATGGGGCAATGCTGAAGGAGCGTCACAATCCCCTAGCCAAAATACACAGGGGAGGGATAAGCTACTGTAGGATTGCATACAGTATTACGGTACACCGGACTCAATCGCATAGCACACTGTCAAAACGACCACTTTGTGCAGGGTACGGGGCAATGCTGAAGGAGCGTCACAATCCCCTAGCTACAATACACAGGGGTGATAGAGATAATCGAGTGGCTGGAGGGGGGTCCCCTTGATTTAAGGGGCCCCCACTCCTCCAGGGTACTCCGGCCAGGTGTGACTAGTTGGGTATTTAATTCCATGGCCGCAGGGACCGGTATAAAAGTCTCCCCCGGCTGTGCATTATCTGTCCAGCTAGTGGAGCCCAGTGCTGATTCAAAAAATATGGGGAACCCCTACGCTTTTTTTGTCCCCCTTATTTTTTGCACCAGGACCAGGCGCAGAGCCCGGTGCTGGTTCTAAAAAGATGGGGGATCCCGTGTCCATTTTTTCCGTATTCCTGCCGGAATTCGACTGCAATTGCATATACAGTACTGTACCCCTTAATGTCACTGCTTACAGTATACAGTATTTAGACATGAGCTTGTGTACAGTATCTGTCATGAGGTGCTTTTTTCACTGACACTATAACTTTTTTCTATTGTGATATACTGTACAGAGGCGGCAAACTAGCGAAATGGGAATAATCAGCTTCTGCAGAATAAAATGAGATGCTACAGTACATGCCTATATTCTGTGAGTGACTGCGGCTCTATGAAATTAAATCAGAAAATTTAAATATGAAATGTATTACTAATGTGTGGCATTACTGTACTGTATGTGTACTGTATAAGGTGTACTACAATATTTTCTGGTGTAACATAAGGAAAGGGCACTACTGCATGGTCTAATGCAGTGGTTCTCAAACTTGGTCCTCAGGACCCCACACAGTGCATGTTTTGCAGGTAAACCAGCAAGTGCACAGATGTATTCATTACTAACTGACACATTTTAGAAGGTCCATACAGTAGGTGGAGCTACTGTAATTTTTTCACTTGTGATTCTGTGAGACCTGCAAAACCTGCACTGTGTGGGGTCCTGAGGACTGAGTTTGAGAACCTGTGGTCTAATGTAAATAAAGATGAATGTGGTGGGGTGTAATGTGAATAAGGGGCATTACTGTTAGGAGTAATGTGGTACTATGATATGATGTCATGAGAATAAGAGACACCACTGCATGATATAATGTGAATAAAGTTGCAGTACTGTGTTGTGTCATTTCATCTTCGGGTATTATTGTGTTACCATGCCCCTTCCCAGCAAGAACATACTGTACACTGTTTTGGGCTGGCACTAAATGTGCACATTGTTCTTATTTAGATTATAGGGGGTAGGAGCGCCAAAATGGGTGATGGTGCTGGGAAAGGGGTGCAGGGTTAGAGGCGGAACTACGTAGCATCTGTGCAAGAGGGCATCAGCCAAAATCTAGCCTAGGGCATCATGTTGGTCAGGTTTGGCTCTGATAATACTGTATACTGTACTCTTACTGTACTTTGCATTCAATACAGATACTGTTTGCACACAGGTTTTACATGAATCATTGGCAATGCTGCAGGAGTGTCTCATTAGGCAATCTAAAATATACCACGAGTATGGGTGGGGATACAGTAGGGAAGTTCTGTCACCATAAGCTGTCTGCTGTGTATAGCATATTTCCATCTGAGATGCATTTGTGTGTTTGTAATAAGAAAAAAACATTTTACTGTACATTTAGTGGATACAGTATTTCTCCCCCATAATGACGTATCATACTGTACAGGTACCCTCATGTACTGTACCGTACCATACTGTAAAATTGAATATTTATTGGAAAAACATCAATATTAATGTAAAAATAAAGTATTACAACATCCGATTCCATGTACTGCACTGATCAAAATGTACAGTACTCTTATTCAGGACTTATAAAACTGAAAATAACTGTTCATACAGTACACATCAATAACATTACTACTGTGTAATATTCTACATTAGTTTATGCAATAATCAGACAAAGGCAATTTTATCATTTTTTTTAATAATGCACCAATTTAAAATTTTAAACAGAAAATACAGAACTACATATTTGTGGCTTGACCATTTCTTTCAACTACAACAGGTAATACTTTATACAGGTGATTTATATAATTATTACAATGTTCAGGTGTGAGTACTTCTAGCCAAAATTTCTTTATCCCATCCACCAGTTGCTGTTTTGTTGTTGGCTTTGCAACACTCCTAACGTACCTCTTCAATTGAGCCCACACTAATTCGATTGGGTTCATGTCTGGTGATCTAATTAAAAAAAAAAAAAGCGTATAGAAAAAATTAATTACATTACAGTAAATAGAGAAAATTAAACATACAATATTGTACTGTTTATTAAACAAAATTTTTTTTTACAGTACTAGAGTGCTATCCAAAATTTTACTTGTACACTGTTGAAATAATACTCACTCTGGTGGTGTGCGTTCCCAATTCATACCTTTCTCTTCCATAAATTTGGCTGAGGCGGAGTGTTTAGGATCATTGTCTTGGAATATCCTATGGTGAGTTGGGTAATATTTATTCACAAATGGCACCATACATTTCTCTACTATTGTTTCTTGGAAATATTTCTTATCCATGATTCCTACAGAAATCAAAAAATGTTGTTCATTAATAAGCAACTCCTTTTATTGTGCAGTTACACGTACTCTACAGTACAACATGTATTTTTACAGAACACAGGCACAGAATAAAGTATAGTACTGTACTGTACCTTCGAAAAATAATAGGGGACCAGCTCCTAATCGTGATATGCCTCCCCATACATGGATTTTCAATGGATGCTTTGGGCGTGGTTTTAAAGAGATATGGTTACGTTTCCTGAATGACATTCTGGAGAACCGCTCAAGGGCAACAGACGATTCATCTGTGAAAATGACATCATCAAATGTTTCACCACTCTCAATCCATCGCCGTGCCTGTTCCACTCTCTTTTCTTTATTCACATCTCTTATCATTGGAGATATCCTGTGAAGAGCCAAAAATAATGAAATCAGATACAGTTATGAAATTACAGATTTACAGATTACTGTATATACAGTAGACTGTATGTGCAGTATACTGTATTATATACCTACTGTATACATTAAACTGTACATACAGTACATTAAGTTACATACAGAGTAATATATATATACTGTACATACTGTACATACACACAAACACAGTATACAGTATACAGTATGTAATCATCACAATAAGCCGGCAATGCTTCATTGCTGTCTCTGAGTGCCTATACAGTAGGTATCTCTTTTGGGATAGAATACTGTATATACAGTATATACACACACACATACTGTATATAGTATAAAGTACACACTCTGTATAATGATTTATGGCATTATTATATCACGTATCAAGGGATTATTAACAGTGCATTTACTGTATGGTTTATACTGCTTTCAGTATTTTACCTTGTTGCGCCAAAGGTCCATCCCATTTTCCGTCGCATCCTTCTGATGCTGGTGGCCGATATGTCCAGGTCATACTTGGAATGGAGAATTCGTTTTATTTGCAGAGCAGTACGCTCATCATCCTCACGAGTTAGTTCCTCCACAATTTGTTGCACTCTCCTACAGTACAATACAGTATGAAAAATATGAATTCATGAACAGCACAATCACAGTTACAATTGATGAAGTTTTTATTTTATTTCAAAAAAATTGTTTATGGTATAAAGCAAGTCATTTAAACATTACAGTAGTGTACAGTACGTACCATGTGCATTTTGTAGGAAATACAAATCTGGGCGTTGTTCTCTCGAATGCATGATAGCGCACCGTTTCTAAAGTGACTATAATGCCACTTTCCTTGAGCCATGCATGGATCTCTTTGATGGTTTTATTTTCTTTTTTCATGTTGGCGATTATCTTGCTCATCGTTTTGTTGATAGTTACTGGCATGTTGTCCAACTATAATTCCTGTATGGAGAGAAAACATTTGTGAATACTGTAGTCTAAAATTTACACATCTGAAAATGCATAAGAGTTTTATGATAGAAGTTAATACTGTACATGTTTACTATCCAGTACCTGATGTTCAAATTTAAGTATTGTATACTGTACAGTACTGAAAATACAACTTCAGTGTTATGGACTGCAATTAGTTTCCTGTATGAAACAGATACAGTACAGTAAATAACCCTCCTTGGAAGTGCATGGGCCCTGTGAGACTTACAGTAGTGTACAGAATAAGGGTCGACTGACATGATGTACAAGCATTACATACAGTACATGTCAGTACTGTATGTAAATTCTTCAATTATTGCCTAACAACAATGCTGCTTACTGTATATTAAATACTGTAGGCCTAGAAATGTGCATCTCAATATAGTAGTTAAAAACACAGGGGCCTATGTGGATAAGCGAGTTCTATGCACACTAAAAATGGCCACCGACCGTGAACCCCCAGCACGTGGCAGCGCTCGGATATGTAGTGAGATACAATATGGCATACATTTCACAGTTCAGGGGGCAATGCTGAAGGAGCGTCACAATCCCCTAGCTCAATTACATTGGGATAAGCGAGGTCTATGCACATTACGGTATACTGAGCTGGATCGCTTAGCAACCTGACAAAATGGCCGCCGACCGTGAACTCCCAGCACGTGGCAGCGCTCGGATATGTAGTGAGATACAATATGCATACATTTCACAGTTCAGGGGGCAATGCTGAAGGAGCGTCACAATCCCCTAGCTCAATTACATTGGGATAAGCGAGGTCTATGCACATTACGGTATACCGAGCTGGATCGCTTAGCAACCTGACAACATGGCCGCCGACCGTGAACTCCCAGCACGTGGCAGCGCTCGGATATGTAGTGAGATACAATATGGCATACATTTCACAGTTCAGGGGGCAATGCTGAAGGAGCGTCACAATCCCCTAGCTCAATTACATTGGGATAAGCGAGGTCTATGCACATTACGGTATACCGAGCTGGATCCCCCCTACCCCCATCGCCCTTCCCCCCTGGGGGCCTGCACAGGGAGGAAATTCAGGTCCTGTGCAATACACAAACGCTGAAGATCTACTGTACAGTACTGTTTTGCTCAGTTGGTAGCGTCAGAATACACTCATTTCATTCCCGCTGTTTAGGTGCATTTAGCGTAAAGAATCGCTCCTGCAGATGTACTTTGATTTATGTGAAACCTGTGTGCATCCTTCCATTGACTGTCTTACAATGTAAATAAAATAATACAGTGCATTATTACAGAAAAAAAAAAAAAAAAGAAAGAAAGCACATCAGGTCTCGAACCCTGGACTCCCAGCGAGGGAGGTGGGAGCCTTCACCCCTAGCCCACGACGCCTCATGAGAGATTTCCAATTTCATGTGTGAAAGTACTGCAAACAGCGCCCGGCCCCCGCCCCATTGCTGTTGGTTTATGCCTTAGAGGACTCGGACGCTCGCATTTGTAAAGCACGGTGTTTTCCTCCGCCTCCTGCTAGCCTGTTGCCCTTCCCCCATGGGAGCCTGCACAGATCATGCAGTAGACAGGGAGGGAATGCAGGTCATGTGCAATACACAAACGCCCACTGTAGTACTATTTTGCTCACTTACAGTACCGTACTGTACTGTAGGTTGCATTTAGCGTAAAGAATCGCTCCTGCAGATGTACTTTGATTTATGTGAAACCTGTGTGCATCCTTCCATTGGATGTACTGTATTGGAGATAATTTTTTTTTTTTTAAAGTGAATGTCACGGGAACACATTAAAAATAAGGTTGGCACTTCCTTCCCATTGGTGTTGGTTTACAGTATGCCGTAGTGTACTCGGACGCTCATGTAATTGCATTTCAAAGGCACAGTATTTTCCATCGTCTCCCCCCTACCCCCATCGCCCTTCCCCCCTGGGGGCCTGCACAGGGAGGAAATTCAGGTCCTGTGCAATACACAAACGCTGAAGATCTACTGTACAGTACTGTTTTGCTCAGTTGGTAGCGTCAGAATACACTCATTTCATTCCCGCTGTTTAGGTGCATTTAGCGTAAAGAATCGCTCCTGCAGATGTACTTTGATTTATGTGAAACCTGTGTGCATCCTTCCATTGACTGTCTTACAATGTAAATAAAATAATACAGTGCATTATTACAGAAAAAAAAAAAAAAAAGAAAGAAAGCACATCAGGTCTCGAACCCTGGACTCCCAGCGAGGGAGGTGGGAGCCTTCACCCCTAGCCCACGACGCCTCATGAGAGATTTCCAATTTCATGTGTGAAAGTACTGCAAACAGCGCCCGGCCCCCGCCCCATTGCTGTTGGTTTATGCCTTAGAGGACTCGGACGCTCGCATTTGTAAAGCACGGTGTTTTCCTCCGCCTCCTGCTAGCCTGTTGCCCTTCCCCCATGGGAGCCTGCACAGATCATGCAGTAGACAGGGAGGGAATGCAGGTCATGTGCAATACACAAACGCCCACTGTAGTACTATTTTGCTCACTTACAGTACCGTACTGTACTGTAGGTTGCATTTAGCGTAAAGAATCGCTCCTGCAGATGTACTTTGATTTATGTGAAACCTGTGTGCATCCTTCCATTGGATGTACTGTATTGGAGATAATTTTTTTTTTTTTAAAGTGAATGTCACGGGAACACATTAAAAATAAGGTTGGCACTTCCTTCCCATTGGTGTTGGTTTACAGTATGCCGTAGTGTACTCGGACGCTCATGTAATTGCATTTCAAAGGCACAGTATTTTCCATCGTCTCCCCCCTACCCCCATCGCCCTTCCCCCCTGGGGGCCTGCACAGGGAGGAAATTCAGGTCCTGTGCAATACACAAACGCTGAAGATCTACTGTACAGTACTGTTTTGCTCAGTTGGTAGCGTCAGAATACACTCATTTCATTCCCGCTGTTTAGGTGCATTTAGCGTAAAGAATCGCTCCTGCAGATGTACTTTGATTTATGTGAAACCTGTGTGCATCCTTCCATTGACTGTCTTACAATGTAAATAAAATAATACAGTGCATTATTACAGAAAAAAAAAAAAAAAAGAAAGAAAGCACATCAGGTCTCGAACCCTGGACTCCCAGCGAGGGAGGTGGGAGCCTTCACCCCTAGCCCACGACGCCTCATGAGAGATTTCCAATTTCATGTGTGAAAGTACTGCAAACAGCGCCCGGCCCCCGCCCCATTGCTGTTGGTTTATGCCTTAGAGGACTCGGACGCTCGCATTTGTAAAGCACGGTGTTTTCCTCCGCCTCCTGCTAGCCTGTTGCCCTTCCCCCATGGGAGCCTGCACAGATCATGCAGTAGACAGGGAGGGAATGCAGGTCATGTGCAATACACAAACGCCCACTGTAGTACTATTTTGCTCACTTACAGTACCGTACTGTACTGTAGGTTGCATTTAGCGTAAAGAATCGCTCCTGCAGATGTACTTTGATTTATGTGAAACCTGTGTGCATCCTTCCATTGGATGTACTGTATTGGAGATAATTTTTTTTTTTTTTAAAGTGAATGTCACGGGAACACATTAAAAATAAGGTTGGCACTTCCTTCCCATTGGTGTTGGTTTACAGTATGCCGTAGTGTACTCGGACGCTCATGTACAGTAATTGCATTTCAAAGGCACAGTATTTTCCATCGTCTCCCCCCTACCCCCATCGCCCTTCCCCCCTGGGGGCCTGCACAGGGAGGAAATTCAGGTCCTGTGCAATACACAAACGCTGAAGATCTACTGTACAGTACTGTTTTGCTCAGTTGGTAGCGTCAGAATACACTCATTTCATTCCCGCTGTTTAGGTGCATTTAGCGTAAAGAATCGCTCCTGCAGATGTACTTTGATTTATGTGAAACCTGTGTGCATCCTTCCATTGACTGTCTTACAATGTAAATAAAATAATACAGTGCATTATTACAGAAAAAAAAAAAAAAAAGAAAGAAAGCACATCAGGTCTCGAACCCTGGACTCCCAGCGAGGGAGGTGGGAGCCTTCACCCCTAGCCCACGACGCCTCATGAGAGATTTCCAATTTCATGTGTGAAAGTACTGCAAACAGCGCCCGGCCCCCGCCCCATTGCTGTTGGTTTATGCCTTAGAGGACTCGGACGCTCGCATTTGCTAGTCCTCCATTCCCATTATGCATTAGCGAACTCAGACGCTCATATATTTTAAAAGCACGGTGTTTATACATTGTACTGTACATTCTTCCTTTTACACAATTACTGTAGTTGCGTCTCCATACACATACTGTACAGTACTCCATACTTTTTTCCACCGCCTCCCGTTACGCCTACAGTATTGCCAGAGCTGTAGATCAATCCGCCGCTATACTGTACGATCGAAAGTACTGGATTAGTGGAGCATTAGCGACACAGTGGTGGAGATGTGTAATGCATGATGAGTATCTAGATCGTCTCAACGCGCCTGCCTGTGATGAAACTCAGCTATCGCATTAGCGTGGCTAGACGCCCGTCTCGGCGGAGAAACAGTCAAGATAAAGGTGGCTACATCTGTATAGCTCAGAAGTGTCCAATATCAGGTGTTTAACAGTAAAGCAATAATACTAAACGTGATCTGTATATACTGATGTAGATAGTGATCTGCCCTAACAAGGTATCTAAGCATGGGTAATGGTGGAGGTGTAACACTCAGTTTGTCCTTAGAATGGGATCCTGTGGTCCGTATGTAAAATATATGAAGTCTATTTCAGAAGAGCAAAAAAAACAGATTCTGATTGTTCCTATTTTAATCCAAGAACTGGTTCCACCACTTGTTTTTTAGTATACAAATATAATATGACTAATGTGCTAAAACACAGTTCAAAATATAGGGGCTAATTCAGACCTCATCGCTGCTGTGCGCCGGCGCATGCCAGAGATGCTATCAGCATCTCAGCCCAGCAATCGCCTCTGCCTGATTATCAGGCAGAGGCGATCGCTGGGCAGGAGGTGGCGGACCGGCAGCATTAGGCCGCCGCTTTGGGGGCGCAGTCCAGGCAATACAGATGTGCCTGAACCGTGTGTGTGGGGGGGGGGGGGGGGCAAAATCTGGCACGGCTATGATCAGGTCTGAATTAGGCCCATAGTTCTACCAGTTGCTAATGATTTGTCCATGTTTGATTCTTACAGTACATACAATGGAGCTGCAGATAATATTACAAGGTTTATCCAATAGCAGGTAAAAGGATTTTTTTTTATCATTGTGTGCAAGTGAGCACAAACAACTGTAATGGATACATAAAAGTATTGTTTGAAATATCCAAAGGAGCTTTCCTGTAGTTCATTTCAATAAAAAAACAATCTAATCTTTCCGGAATTTTATTTTTCTGATTGAGTAGGAAGATTCTATCTCCAGCTGCACTATTCCAAGTGATATTCTTTAAACTTTTGATCTAAACATATGGAGCAATTGCTGAACAATGTTGTTGCCCCCCTCTTGCTCATCAACATGCCTTAACTCACCCATGCATTTTTCCATGTGCATTATGAATTACCCATGATAAAGATACAAGAGCCCATAGGCTGTCTAGAGAAGATACACCAGTTATTATTATTAATATAACCTGAACACAAATGGTTACCAAGCAAAGATGTGGCCGTCATTATTATCAACTTCTGCAATGGGATGGTGGAATAAGTTATTATGGCATCTATATTATAGTATTTGTAAAAATAAACAAATTTTTTTTAAAAACATGCCTATGAAACTCTATTTCCCCATTTGATAGAGTCCTACAGGTGCAAGTGGCAGGTGGGCTGTCTGAAATACCTTGGGACTTCCTTCTATGACCACCTATTTAGTGCAAATTTTTTGAAACTCATTGAGAGCATTAAGAAAGATATTTGATCCTGGGACAGGCTCTACAAATCATGGGTTGGCAGAATAGCTGTAGTAAAGATGAACCTTTACCTAAGCTTCTCTATCTCTTTCAAATGCTCTGCTCAGATTACTATCCCATGTTCTGAGAGACTTGCAGCACAGCATTTTGCATTTTATTTGGTCATAAAAGAAGTACACGAGTTTGCCTTCAAATACTATGTAAACACCAGAGAGAGAGGGCAGCCTTGGATTGCCGAACACACAAGAGTAATACTCAGCTGCCCACTTGGCCCAAGCGGTCATGCTAATCACACATGGTTATGCAATTTTATATCTTTTATCTCTGGAAAGATAATTTAACTGGATAAATGGGGCGCAAAAACAGAAAAAGTATATTAAACTATTATTATGAAGCACCTAAGAAATGGATTATTAGGTGAAGCACCTAAGAAATGAATTATTTTATAGCTGCTCCTCCTATAAGACAATCTGGATGTCAATCATAGTAGAGAATGTTATTAGTATGGTTATGGGCAGATCTCAAAGCTCATATGATTGGTTATCTCTCCATATAATTTATTGTGACTCAAACCCACCTATAGGCCATCACTTACCATTCTTCCACCACCCTGAAATTTTCCTTTGCAATCTGGGATTACTGCAAATGGGCAATTTACCTTGTTGAGAACACTATCTCCAGGACTTGATCATAAAGCATCATAAAGCATTTGAGTTTTGGACTTTATCCAACATAAAATTCCTCTCTGATGTTGGTCCAATTTGCAGTTTGAGATTTCAACAGACTCCTGGAGTGATTCAGCTTCCATTCCTCCTGTTTCTCTCAATACCCACAAATTAGACACTCCATTGATTTAGTGTCCCACCTCATGATACTTAAATCCCTGTGCTTTTACAAAATCGGCTTGAGAGATCTCATCTTGTCACTTTGCCATGTCTTTCTGCTTCCCGACCAACCGCCCTAGGACTCACATGGACTAAAGTGGGAAGAGGACATTGAGGAGACTCTCGACCTCGAGGAATGGGAACATATGCACAAACTCTTGTCCAAATCCTCAATTTGCACTGGGTTCAAAGAGGGAGCTTACACACTATACTATCAATGGTATCTTATTCCGGAGAATCTCAATAAGATCTTTCCAAGTATTTCTGAGTGATGTTGGAAAGGATAAATCAGGCACAATGTCCCATGTGTGGTGGAACTATACCAATATTCTTAGTATTTGGCAAGAGGTCCACAAACTCCATCTGCAGTATATCTTTCTTGACAAGGAGGTATAAATTTACAGTCTGGAATCAATTACTAGCATAACCCATGACATCTACATATATTTTCAAGTGTTTGGTCTCCCTGGACATATCACTTTGCTAGGTCTCATTGACTCTATCCAAATAAGTTTTGTGTGATTCCAGGCTCCACCCCTTACTGCCCATCCCTTCTTCTTCCCCTCACTAATATCAACAACTTTCTAAGTCCTTTCTATTCTGTTCAGTTTTTATAGACAACCACGCCTCTGGGTGAAATGCTTTTCTATAAAACTGTCCCTATGGTCGTGATCCCGGCGGAAAGAATTCCGATGCTAGGATTCTGATCACCAGAATGCTGGCGGTGGTGCAATGGCTATTCCCACACGTGGATGTCCATGACACTCATAGAGTCGGAATAGAGCCTGTGGCGAGCACAGCAAGCCACCAAGCCCACAAGGGGCTTCGTTGCGCTCGCCCTCCTGCCAGCATTCTGTCGGCTGATATCCCGGCATCGGTATGCTGATCATCGGGATTCTGATCGCCGGCATTCCAAACCCAACACACTAATACTATGACAGGGAAATTATCAGCATGGTGAACCCTGTAAATGTGGGACCTAGCAACAAGTTGTTCAGCATGGGTTTCCTAGGGAAATCGTTACTTTGAACACCCTGTTCAATAGCACTGATTTTACTTTTGGGTATTTTTTTTACCATGTGGCACTTAGCCCTAGCACACAACTTGGCTGTGATTTGTTGATTGTAAATGCTCACCTTTGTTGAACAACAACTGCCAGCAACTTACGGATGCAAATACATAAAGATGTGTTCTCATACAACATGTGGCACAAGATGCCCTCCACAACTGAGCCACTCCTATAGGTGTAGCATACCATCCTTCCTTTAAATTTTTGCATCTTATTTGCATAGCAGATGCATCGAAACACCACTCAAAGTGTACTAGAGATCCTGGGCTGTGACATTAACTACACAGAAATTAATTTTAAACATGTACTAAGTCACAGATGAAGCACAGTGGAACTCGGTGTGAGAAAAAGCCGCAGCTGCTGCATCGTAGCACGTTGTATTCAGATTTAATTTCACACAAATATAGCATGGTAAATTGATCAATTGCAAGCCTGCAATGTAGTTTTGTAATATCCAATTGTTTTATTTATGTGAATAAGATGCACATTTTGAGAAAAAAGACACTTGGACCTCAAGTGCCTATAGGGGCTATTTTCATAACTTAAACCAGTGTATGAGGACACATTTGTACTTGCTCTTATAAACACCCATATGCCCTAGCTTCCAGTGTCAAGTAATAAGAAATAAGAACACTCACCAAATATAATTAAAATACATTAGTTGAAATACTCACCCAATGTGTATTTTTTTTATCTTTATGTATCGCTTAATTCCCTAAGGATCCTTTCCATTTTCTTCTCCTTTTCTAACTTCTTCATTGTATATAGGTGGCCATTCCGAGTTGATCGCAGCCAGCAACTTTTAGCTGCTGCTGCGATCAATAGTCCAAGCCTATGCGGGAGTGTATTTTAGCTTAGCAGGGTTGCGATCGCTTGTGCAGTCCTGCTAAGCTAAAATAATTTCAAGCAGAAATAGACCAGCCCTGGACATACTTACCCTGTGCGATGGATCCAGCGATGATGGGCCCGGCTTTGACATCACTTCTCCGCCCTCCGTTGTCCTGGACACGCCTGCGTTTTACTCACCACTCCGTCTCCAATGGTCCGGATCCACCCATCCACGCATCCTTCCTGTCAATCTTCTTAACGGTCGCCACTGCGACCACTTCCGTCAGTAGCTGTGATGTAACCCGGCGACCCCTGTCGCCGGGCAACGTCACGCATGCGCACTGCGCCCACCACACATGGGCATTCTGCACCTGTTCACACCGCAGCAAAAAACCGCTGCGTGCGAACGGGTCATAATGACCCCCATAAACCCCGTATAAGAAATCAATACACTTAATGTACTGCCCCATATGACTTTCAAATTTAATCTAAAAAGTGCAAGTTTAATTTTTACTCTTTCCCATTGAAGTTGTCCTCCTTCTGATCCAGTGTTCTTAAGACTTACAGCTCCATCCCATGCATGGGACACCATCTTCCTTTAGCAGATTCTATTCTTGCACATGTTGCTAAGAAAGTTGATGTTGAAAATATCCTGAATATGGGTGGAAGAGAATGCATTTAGAATCTCAGGGAGTGTAAAGGTTTAGGTCCAGAAGAAAATTCCTAAGAAACATTGAAAAAAATATATGCTTCTGGACTTGTACGAAGGAGCCACCAATTCAACCAGACTCACTAAAGACCATAAGGTTCCAGAGGACACTTCTAAGGGAGTGGTAAGGCCAGAAGTCCTCTCAACTTCATGCCCATTGAGCTGGGAGTCTGTGCAAGGATTCACCTGGAGACTCCATCCTCTTCCACTGATGTCATGCACTTTAGCAACATTTTTCTGCACATGGTGATGGTATAATGAGTAGTGAGTTCCCTGAAAACAAAGGCACAAAGTCCAGTCCAGGTGCTATGAGTGTTCTCCCATTTAAACTGATCGCTGTAGATCTTGCTGAGATTGTTTGTATCTTATCTTCCAAATGTTTCCTCACTTCTTTTCTCTCACCTTGCTTTTTTAATTTAAAACTAAAGGGGTAATTCAGACCTGATCGTAGCAGCAAATGTGTTAGCAGATGGGCAAAACCATGTGCACTGCGGGGGGAGGGGGGTGCAGATATAATATGTGCAGAGAGAGTGAGATTTGGGTGGGGTGTGTTAAAACTGAATTTTTTTTTAATACATTTTATTGAATTTTCAAAAGAATTGTGGACATTTCAAATTATTGCAATAAATGAGCCACAAAAAACATACAGAAAATATAATAATAAGACAGAAGAGTAGAAAATATCTTAATATCATATTGATCATTAGCCAAGGAGATAATACTGTCCCCTTATACAATTCTGTCAGAACATAATGTAAATGTTAGGACAAAGTAAAAGAAAACAATCAGACAAATGGCGAATTGTCGCAACCACTTTGGACACATATGAGAACAAAACAAAAATCATGGGTTATCAAACACATAAAAGGGAAGAGGAGATGGGAAAGAGGGGGAAAGGGAAAAAAATTCACCAGGAATCAGGTGTTCTATCTTGATCAGGCTAGTGTAGTCAGAAGAAATTTAAATAAATACATTTTCAACCAAGGACAAAAGTCATGTATCAGTAGAAAGTCTCCTAAGTAAGTTCCATGAAGTGTTTTCAAATAATTGAAGAATATGGTTCTGCGAATGCTCGTCTAAAATATTAATAAAATATTCCCATTTCTGATAAAAAAAAATTCAACTCCATGTTCAATATCAGGCATAGTTGTGCGTCTATCATAATATAGTATTTGTAACAATTTGTGTTTAACTTCCGATATGGAGGGAGCAGTATGGTGGGTCCAATGAATGAGAATTATTTTTTTGGCAACAGTAACAATCGTAATTAGCAATCGGAGTTTTGATTTCTTATTGGGGCCTAAATCCCAGTTTTTAAAATTTCCACAAAGACATGCTAAAGGGTCAGGGAGTACAGTAGAAGCGAACATGGAATTGATTAGTTGGATCAATTTGTTCCAGAATTTTCTTATTTTACCACATTCCCAAACGCAATGAATAAATGTAGCATGAGACATTGAGCATTTAATACAGGCCCCGGTTTCTAGGGTTGTCATATATCTCCTTTGAGCAGGGGAGATATACGCTCTATGTATCATTCTAATATGAGAGATTAGGTCTAGTAATAGGCTGATACCAGGGACGTCTACGGACCATTTCTGAAGAGAGGATTCCCAATGAGATGAGGCCGATATGGAAGCCAGAGGTTCATACAATAAACTAATTTTGTACAGTACAGAGGGGAGAAGTTTAAGAAGAGAAGCAAATGTTGACATCGTATTGTCTGTGGTCGAAGCGGTGGGTAGGGATTGAATGTAATGACGTGTTTGGAGGTACATATAGAAAGGATGAGATGGAATAGAAATTCGGGATTGGAGGTCGGCAAATGAGAGTAAGTTGCCACCAGGGTCAAATACTTTTGCTATCGAGGCCAGGCCCTTCTCCTTCCACTGAAGAAAAGAGATATTAGATAAAGAAGGGGGGAAAGCAGGGTTCCCCCACAGTGACGTGTATGGGGAGTAGCTAGGATTAGCATGAAATTTCTTATTTATAATAGTCCAGGACCGATATGTGTCCATAAATAGGGGATTATCTTTAATAAAAATCGGAATATCAGACAATTTAGAATGCAACAGGGCATTTGGAGAATAGGGAGTGAATAATGCAGAATCCAATTGACTATCAGTGTAAGAACTAGTGTCGAGTAACCAATCACTGATATATCGAAAAAATATAGCATTAGAATATAAGGTTAGGTCAGGGAAGCCTAGGCCTCCATGTTTACGGGGCAGTCGTAATTTGGTATAGGCTATTCAAGGACGTTTCCCTTGCCACAGAAAGCGGGAAAAGAGGGAGTTTAAAATTTTAACATCTTTTGTGAGAAGTCTAATCGGCAGCATCTGCATTACATAGAAGATTTTTGGAAATAAAACACTCTTTATGGCTGCTAATCTGCCTAGGAGGGAGATGGGTTAGAGTTGTCTAAATAGTTTTTAATCTTGGCAATGATTGGGGTAAAGTTTAGTTTATAAAGATCCGTTAAATCTGCTGATACATGTATACCCAGATATTTAACAGGGGAGTGAGAAATATGAAGGGACTGAAGAATAGGTAGTGATTGAAAATACGAGGGTGGGCCACGGATAGGGAGAATTACTGATTTGTCTAGGTTGACTTTATAGCCAGAAAAGGAGTCAAAAGAGGAAATGAGGTTTAGGACAGCTGGAAGAGAGGATGTTGGATTAGAAAGGAAAAGAGCCATGTCATCTGCGTATAATGATACCTTGAGTAGTTTAGAAAGAATAGTAATCCCTTCAACTAGAGTTGAGTTACGTATTGCAATCGCCAAAGGCTCTATGGCTATAGCAAATAAAAGGGGGGATAGAGGGCAACCCTGTCTTGTTCCACGGGAAATAGAAAAGGATGAAGAAAGAGAGCCATTGCAGGAAATTTGTGACTGGGGGGAATGGTATAAAGTTTGTAGAATGGATATGAAAATGGGGGGGAAACCAAATAAACACAGAGTGGAGAAAAGGTAATTCCATTTTACTAAATTGAATGCCTTTTCAGCGTCAAAAGAAACAATCATCTTAGGCGGAGCAGAATTAAGAGAGATCGAGTGATGAATCACTGCCAAGATTTTACGGATGTTGACAACTGAATGTCTACCTAAAATGAAGCCAGTCTGATCCGGATGTATAATCTGGGGTAAATATAATTTCAATCTGTCAGCAAGAATTTTAGTAAACAATTTGTAATCAAAATTTAGTAAGGAGATTGGTCTGTAAGATCCCGGTAAGGATAGATCCTTACCCGGTTTAGGGAGTAATTTAATGATTGCCGAATTAAAGTAAAGAGGAACAGATTGAGTACTGATTATATTATTAGAAAATGCCACTAAATTTTCCCCAAACCTAGGCAGTAAAAACTTATAGAATTCTGCGGTTAGGCCATCCGGACCAGGGGCTTTCTGGGGTTTGGATTGCCGAATAACTCTCGTGACTTCGTCGATGGAGATAGGGGCCTCCAATAAATGTGAGAATTCCTCAGGGAACTGTGGAAGGGAGGGAAAAGTCCAATATGGGAGGAGTCATTATTAGTTAAGGGAGAATTTTCATGAAGGGGGTCAGAATATATTTTTTCATAAACATTTTTTCATAATATCAGTGATCTGGTCTCTCGAGTTTGCTATGGAGCCATCCTTACAACAGAGAGGGTGGACTAGCATTGGTGGCTGTGAGCCTCTTAGTAAATTGGAAAGAGACGTCCTGTCTTGTTTCCAAATCTGTGAAATTTGTAGTTAGTGGTGAAAAGTGAGCGATCACTTTTAAGTTTAAAATATTAATCAAAGTGAACTTTCGCTGTGGTATATGTTCATTTATTAGATGGCGTAGGGGCAGATTTATATGTTTGGTAAGATTTAGTTAACTTGCATTGTAAGTCTAAATAGGTCGTAGCTAAACGTATATTCTCAGCAGCTACATATGAGATAATTACACCCCGAAGGACTGCCTTACCCGTTTGCCAGAATAAAGAAGGATTCGAGGACTCACAATCCAAATTAGCATGCTTAAAGTCCATCCATGCGGACTCGATTTTCTGATGAAATGTTATGGATTGAGACAGATAATTAGGAAATTTCCAGAGTCTAAAAGGGCCTTTATCTATTGTAGTCTGAAGTGTAATCCATACTAGAGCATGGTCCGACAAACCTATAGGTTCAATGGAGGATTCATGTATTTTGTGAAATAAGGAGGTAGCTAATAATATATAGTCAATGCGAGAAAGAGCTTGGTGTGCCGCCGACAGGCACGTATAATCCTTTTCGGTCAGATACATTGCTTGTCAAACATCAACTAAGCAGAGTTGTTCAGAAAGGGCAGGGACACCTAATTTTGGGAGGAAGGAGGGCGATTTTTGTGATGTGGATTTGTCAAGTATAGGAGAGGAGATAAGATTAAAATCCCCTAATAAAATTAGAGGGCTAGAGCTATATGGTAACAGTTTGGCAAGTAAGCTGGTAAAAAAGGATTTCCTATAAACATTCGGAGCATAAATCGTACATAGGACATACGGGGAATTATTGATTAAAATTTCTGCAATCAAAAAACGACCGTCAGGGTCAATCACTGAAGCAGAGATAGAGACGGGCAAAGATTTTCTGACTAATATGACTACTCCACGTGATTTGGAACTAAATGGAGCAGCTGCTAATAATTTCCAACCCAATATCTGCAGCTACAATGATTCCGGGTGAGTTAAATGCGTTTCCTGAAGGCAAATAATGTCTAATTTCAACTAAGATATAAGTAAGTATCTTACATCTTTTAGCTGGGGAAATGATTCCTCCCACATTCCACGTACCTATTCGTACTGACATTTACGTAATGGGGGGTAAAACAGAGATTTAAGGGAGTGAGGGAGGGGGAAGGAACAAGAGGAAAAAGACAAACAGACAGACAGGGGACAAATAATGGATAACAAATGCAAAACAGAACAAGTAAATTCAATATCATTAGGAGAATGATAAGTAGTATATGAGTATATCAACAAAATACAATGGGCTTGATAAGCCTTGATAAGTATGGTATAGTAAAGACAAATTAGACAGGCCCCAATCATAGTCAGGAAATAATACAGATAACAGTTAAACCTAAACAGCCGAAAATGTGATAAGATGTTAATATAATTCTAATCATGTCCGGCGATCTGGAACAGTGAGGAGGAGAAGTGGTATAGGCTGACCTGAAAACCGTGTAGATTAGTGAGTAGTAGGAGGAGGGTCAATAATGTCAGCTTGGAAGGTAGAACAACCGTCCTCAGCCAAGAAAGCTTCTGCATCAGCAGGGGTATTGAAATCTTTGTAAGATGATCCATCAATCAGTCGGAGTCTGGCTGGGTATATCAGAGCGAATATCCGTTGTTCTGCCACTAAACGGGAGCATATGGGAGAGAAGGCCTTTCGTGCTCGGGATAATTCGACTGAAAAATCTTGGAATAGGTATAGTTTAGATGATTCCCATAGAATGGGTTTCTTGTTGCGGGAGGCCGACCACAGTGTCTGTTTATGTAAGTAGTTGAGGCAACGAAAAAGGACAACCCGAGGGCGGTTAGTAGCAGGAGGAGACTGGTGACCCACTATGTGTACCCTCTCAATGACAAGGTCACGGCATTCAGATTCAACCCCCAAAAGGGTCGGGAGAGTAGAATGCACAAAGTGGGCTAAAGCTGGGCCCTTGACTGATTCTGGGAGTCCCACGAGACGGATGTTATTTCTTCTTGACTGATTCTCCAGGTCGTCTACCTTATTCCATAGATGATAGTTATCCTTCTCCAGTTTGGGAACCACATGAGTAAGATGAGAAACGTCTTGAAACAATGTGCCAACTCTATGTTCCATTTCTTCAACACGATGAGTGAGTCGGTTTAATTGCGAGGTGATATCAGATACTGCTTGTGATAATAGTGGCCCCATGGTCGCTTTGATCACCTCCACCACATCATTGTAAGTAACATAGGAGTCTGGAGGAGCAACTGACTTTTTGGCAGCCGGAGACAAAGCCATGGTATCCGCGTCAGAAGTTATATTTGTATCCGCTCTACGTTTCTCTTGGCGTTGCTGAAGAGGCTGCGTAGATGCAGAGGACGTGAGGTATTTTTCCATATAAGCAGCAACAAGGACAAAAGGGGCTAGTGTTGGAGTTATAGTGTCACCGCCAAATTGACCAAGATGAGGCCTGCGAGGAAGGCTATCAGCGCATTGTATAAGCGCAGTTACATATCAAATCTTGTGGATACATTTTCCTGTGAATGCGTCCCTGAAAGCGTAAGTAGAAATCTCAAACAGTATTGCAACTAAGGACTGTAGTCTGACCAGCAGAACCGCAGGTTCCTCCACAATGTATTGAGAGTCACAGGGATTGAAAGTGAGGTATTCAGCCTTGTACATATGGAGATCACAGGAAATGTGGGGTTGGAGTGGATGATGATAGAATCCACAGGTAGCGACAGACCGGGAGCACAGGGGTGCAGCAGAGGTAATGTTAAAATATATTATAATATATTAAACTGGGTTGTGAGTACAGCCAGTGATATTAATATGCCCATTTAGTGCTGGGATGAAGATTTTAGTACCTTAAAACTATGCCAAATAAAACAGAACAGGGAGTAAGGGGGGTAGGGGATATGGGATAGAGCAAGGCAGGTAAGGTGATTAAGTGCTGGGTAGACTTTGAATGCAAGAGGGAAAATGGCTGCCGTTGCTGTAGAGGCCAGTGTGGGTGAACCGCAGCTCAGAGCGACTCTCACCTCTTTTGTTGTGATGCAGGGCTATCTGCCCTGTGTGCCAGTGAAGTCCGCCAGGTCACAGGAGGGGAGACAGACACTGTGAGGCCTCAGGAAGGTGTGGCAGCGGCGTCCGCGGCTCCGTTTACCCGCGATCTCCGGCGTGGAGCTCAGACGCCGGGTAGAAGCGGAAATCGAGTCCCCGGCTTGGTTGGAGAGGAAGGCCGCAACCCGCAGAGACCTATAATAGCGTCTCCCGGATCCGCAGCTTGTCTCAGAGGTGATCGCTGGTGGCAGGAGGTAAGGGGATCAGAGAGAGGGGCGCAAAAACAGGGCTATAGTAGGCAAAAGGGACACTTTTATATGAATAAGAGTGAGAGCTCTGCAGAAGTGCTGCTGTCCTTCATCCCGGTCAGGCCACGCCCCCTTACTCGTGTTAATACTGAAATTTAAATTGCAGTGTAAAAATAAAGCAGCCAGTATTTACCCTGCACAGAAACAAAATAACCCACCCAAATCTAACTCTCTCTGCACATGTTATAGCTTCCCCACCTGCAGTGCACATGGTTTTGCCCAACTGCTAACAAATTTGCTGCTACAATCAGGTCTGAATTACCCCCTAAGTCCAGTATTTCAATGGTATGTCTGTGTCTTTGTTAATCCTAACAAACTCTTCAGGGGAAGTGACAGATGCAAGAAGAAACAGCCACAGATGACTATTTATACTATGAGGATGTATTGTACTTCTAACATTTTTAACAGAACAACTGTTTAGGATGTAGATATCTATCATCTGCTGCTAAGATTGAGTTACAAAAAAACAATTACTTGTGATTTAAGATATTTTATACACATGAAGATACACATTTGATGTAACCGTATGTCATGATTCAATAAAAAAAACTTTTTAAATAGCGAAAGTAATATTTCAATTTCAGGTAGGCTAATGTGAAACAGAAGTGTAACTGAGATGGGACATGGGAAAGAGCACAAGGCGTAGACGAGACAACTTGGAGAGGTAATATACTATATAATTGGGAAAAATATCTGGTAGTGGACAAGAAAAGAATTGCAAAAAATATTTATAACAAAGAATTTGTAGGTACAGACACACATACTGCATGGTATTTTCTACTGTTGTGATATCTTTACAGACTTTAAAGTGTCCTGTACTCAGGTGGTATATTAAAGTAGGAGAGGGGCCTTGTATAGTAAGGTAAAGTGACATGCAGAAGTAAAAGGAAAAGGGATCAATTTCAACTTCACTGTTCCCAGAGTACAGAAAATCCTAGTAACACCTCTAATGAGAAACAATCAAATAATTTAGCTTTATAGCTTTAGAGAGAGAGGACGATTACTGTATGTAGTGTCAGTACTGAAAAAAAAATTTAAAATAAAAGTTCAAGGTAACATCAATCATTTTGCATCTACCTACATATTTATATATTGTAGAGTTCGACTAAGACTAAGAAATTGCACCATCATTTTAGAGTAAAACATCTACCTTGGGTATAGAGTACCCTCTATACTTGATGTCTCTTGTGGCTTTCCTTGGCACAGACATTGGGAGCAGGTCTATAAATCGCTGTATTTCATGGATCACAGCTTCTGTGAAGGGCATATGGTTTCTGTCTTCAATCTTTGGGCTCCGGTCTTGACCAATGACCTGGTCAATCTCCTCATGGACTTTGGCTAGTAAATAGAAATTATAATTTTCTGCTGATTTACCATAGCAAGTCATTTAGGAATGCTGATCATATTCATTAACATATCACACATTACTATTATGAGGTAGTGAAAGACAAATTGGTAGTGAAGGAAAGAATAGATGACAGTGTAAAGTGGTCTGTGTGCAAATCACCACAGGACTCTGTAGAGCTGCAGAAGTGTGTCTTTACTACCAGAAAGTCACACAGAACAATGACTGCAGCATCACTTCCTGCATGACCAAAATTTCCTGTATGACAAGTATAGTACTCGGTTAAAAAAGCAATCAAATATAACCAAGCGCTCGATACACACCAATCTAAATGCAGCCAACAAAATAAGGCTACTCAACCTTATCAGAAGAAAAAATTGTAAGACAAAGATATTGTAGCGCATATAGATTTGGGCAAAAATTTATTGCTTCATTTCAAAAAATAACAATAAAATTTAATAAACATAACCACCGGCCGGTAATTTAAACACATCAATATATTATTTTAAAAAACATAAAATATGCTCTTTTCTGTCTGGACAATATTGATAAATTAGACAAAAACTCATTCAACAATATCCTCTACAATGTATATTTTGACTGCTATACTAGATCAGTCCACTTTAACAATGTAGCAGTCCATTAAGATATTTAAAAACACTGTGTCACTGTAGAAATGATGTGGCAGCGTGACACCCTGCACGCTGATAATCCAACCAGCAATAATCACTGGTAGCTGCAATAGTGTGTTTCAATGACAGCAACGTAACAAAGTCCATTCAGCAATTAAGATCCATTGAAGCTGAAAGATTTAATTCTTAAAAGTGTCTGGCCAGACAAAATATGTATGCTCACCGCTCTCTTCCAGCATTAAGATCTCAGTGGCTTCCTCCCGGCTGCTGGTGCTTTTAACCTTTTAGGGCAGTCATCTCTGGAGGGGATCATCCGTATAGATCTAAAATATTGCTGGCGGTGGGCAGTACAGTTGGCAGTGGTATGGAGCAGAAATATATGAGTCCTTAACACGTTTCCCCGCCTCCCTCCGGGCTCAGCGGCTTCATCAAAATATACATTGTAGAGGATATTGTTGAATGAGTTTTTGTCTAATTTATCAATATTGTCCAGACAGAAAAGAGCATATTTTATGTTTTTTAAAATAATATATTGATGTGTTTAAATTACCGGCCGGTGGTTATGTTTATTAAATTTTATTGTTATTTTTTGAAATGAAGCAATAAATTTTTGCCCAAATCTATATGCGCTACAATATCTTTGTCTTACAAGTATAGTACTCCCTGTAAGACAAATGGATAGCAATGATGCAATCCACATACAGCATACATCTACGGAGAGGCTTATTACATACCAAGGATATCAGGGTATTTCAAAAGAATAAGGAGAGAGTAAGTCAGAGTTGTGCTCATAGTCTCCACCCCGCCAAAGAAGATCTGTAAAGTGCTGTTCACTAAATTGGAGAGGGTGTATTCACTTTTGGGATTTATCTTTTCCTGGAGACACAGGAGACAAGAATTAAGATTTATTGATGTAGAATCTGCAATGCTCTAAATGAGTATTTAAGTGCACTTTAAATTTCTTCATATTTCGGCATCCTAACTTTGCAAACATATACATATATTTCAGTTATTGCTTACCTATCTACATGTGACTGTATGTCACCTTCGATCTATCAAATCCCACTTATACACTAATAACAAATTATAATTTTGCAGGCAGATACATATAATTATATAATTCTTCATGTCACTGCAAAAGGCTCTATACTAAACAGGCTGCACAGTACTACAGCATTGAGAAAAGGAGCCTATTGGTCAAATTGACCTGCAAATGTCCAATCAACTAATTTTGGTTTTGGACTGATTTATCATGCAAACAAGACACTGGGGCAGTTAGTGATGCTCCCTAGTGACAATTACTGACATTGGTAAGAGTAATCCTACCACTAGCCAGTTAAGTCCATAGTCTATAATCAGATGTGTGAGCCAGCTTCATATCTATTGCATACTGGAACTGAAAGTTTGGACTGGAAGCAAGTGCATCTACTTTCCAAAAGCAAATGCCATCTGATGATAGCATTATGGAGGGTTACCTATAGGAATAGATGCTTTATTATTAACATTTTCTTAAATTTATGTTTCTATTTTTTTTTTTTACACTGTTTCCTTTTTTCTTTTTCTTTCTTAAAACTATTTCTTCTTTTAATGGAATCGGGAACTGGATGCCCAATTCAGTTTTATATGTATATATGTAGGGTGGTCTTCAGTTTGCCGGCTGTCGGGATCCATATATCGAAAGAAAGGTGGAGGGCGCAGGTATAAATAAAACGGTTTACAATTCCATTTATTAAGAAACAATCCTAACGTACGAGCGAGTACGGGAGTAAGCGGTTCCGAGACTTGGCCGTTGTATGGATGATTGAGTTCACCAATTAAAGCTGAGATGTATGTGAGCATTGTTTCTTAATAAATGGAATTGTAAACCGTTTTATTTATACCTGCGCCCTCCACCTTTCTTTCGTTACATGCCTTTTGGAATCAGTGGCTCTGATTCACAACGGAGGAAGCGGCAGCGTACATCAGAAATAACGGGACGCAGAACACTAATAATGGACGAATATATTTAAGAAAAGTATGTTTGAATGCGCAGCTTCTTATTTATTCTTGCATATATATATATATATATATATATAAAAAACAAAGGATAGGGTAGAAAGGCGACCTTAAGTGTCTCAATTTTTATAAATGTATGACATATAGTTAAAAAGTATAACATGAATTTATACAGATACAGCAAATAAAAGTATATTGCATGAAATTGCTAAAATTGCACATAATAAATGACTAAGAATGGATAATCCTAGACAAACAATCAATAAAAGGTGACACTTTTAAAGTTAATTAAAATTAAATTAAATTGTAATTACAAAAAAGGCGGAACGGAGAGAAAAAACACCTTTGTTTAAATAAAAAAAAGAGGAACAGTTTGTTTAAAAAAAAAAAAGGAAGATGCTTATCTTTTTAGAGAAGTGCAGTCTGGGAAGAGAGAGAGAGAAAGAGAGAGAGAGAGAGAGAGAGAGAGAGAGAGAGAGAGAGAGAGAGTCATCCTGCTAAATAACAAGTACTTGCCTATTCATGTGGGAGTCTCTCTGTAATGAACATGAGTGTAATTCTGTGACAATTTTTATTGCTGAAATACTCAAAAAGTATGATAAAGCTGCACAATCCTCCTTCTAGTATAGAGAGACGGCAGAGGCGTTTGTCAATTTGTATTTATGCTGTACTGAATAATTTCCTTTAACTTACTGCCGTTTGAAAGCAAAATCATGTATGATATACTGTATATGGGAATGTTGTTCTTTGACACATATGTTGCTTATTTTAAGCAAGATATCCACAACTACAATTTATATTCCCCCAGTTATCAGCCTGTCAAAATGACAGAACAACATACCAGTAATGTCAGCGATGGCGGCTGTGTGTGCTTGAACGGAGTAAAACTGGAATTGCTCCGTCAGGCACCATCTAGTGGTTGCCGGCGCGCAATACACTTCAATTTCTCCCAGAGATGTGAGAAGCAGCGTTAACCTTTTATTATATAGGATTAGGTGTTAAAGAGTAGAATAACTATTAACTAACCATATTATGGGGCAAATGTATTAACCTGGAGAAGGCATAAGGAAGTGATAAACCAGTGATAAGTGCAAGGTGATAAACACACCAGCCAATCAGCTCCTGTTAATTTACATATTGGAGCTGATTGGCTGGTTCGTTTATCACCTTCCACATATCACTGGTTTATCACTTCCTTATACCTTCTCCAGGTTAATACATCTGCCCCTATGTATGTGTGTGTATGTATGTATGTATGTATGTATGTATGTATGTATGTATGTATGTGTGTGTATTTATGTATGTATGTATGTATGTATGTATGTGTATTTATGTATGTATGTATGTATGTATGTATGTATGTGTGTGTATTTATGTATGTATGTATGTATGTATGTATGTATGTGTGTGTATTTATGTATGTATGTATGTATGTATGTATGTATGTGTGTGTGTATTTATGTATGTATGTATGTATGTATGTATGTATGTATGTACTGTATGTATGTATGTATATATACTGTGTATATATATTATTAAAAAAAATAGCATTGTTTGGTTTCTAATGAACAGAGCTACATTTAAATAGCTTTATTTTGAATAGAATTCGCAACATTACAATATTAGGTCATTTAACTTGTTAATATATTGTAGTGTGGAATTCGCTAAAGCTGATATTCATATACAGTATCTATATAACTTTTATAATTTATTTATTCTGTCTAAACTGTGTCTATTTGGTAACACTTCCTGTTAACTCACACCAGGGAATTCTGCCATCAATATTTTAATAATTTTTGGAAAATAGTTAATTTTAAACAATCAAAGTAGACAGTACAATTCATAATTACAATTTCAAGTGTGCCCTAATAACAGATTTTCTCTTTCTTTGCCCCTTGCAAGAAAACCCCTTTTTGTTGTGTATATATATGGCCTTATTCATGTTTGTTAACAAACCAAAAAAGCACACTAATGGGCAAAACCATGCTGAACTGCAGGGGGAGGGGGGGGCAGATATAACATGTGCTGAGAGAGTTAGATTTGGGTGGGGTGAGTTCAATCTCAAATCTGAATTGCAGTGTAAAAATAAAGGAGCCAGTATTTACCCTGCACAGAAACAATATAACCCACCTAAATATAAATCTCTCTGCACATGTTATATCTGCCTCACCTGCAGTGCACATGGTTTTGTCCCATTGCTTGCTCTTTGGTTTGCTAACAAACCTGAATAACCCCCATAGCATACAAAACTCGGGGGAGCACCATCAACATGAAATATAAGTGGCTTAATCTGTTTTCTAATAAGCATAATTGTTGGTTAAATATATTTTGTATAATTTACTTCCTATGTATTTTTGAGTAAACTATCCCCTGCGGAATCCTCCCTTTTTGTCCTTGTACCAAAATATATATGCAGTAAATGGTCAGAGTTTACCTTCTCCATTTTAATGAGGAAAGCATCAACAAAATCCCTCGGATTATTGGGGTCCAACGTCTTCTTGTTCATCTTAACCCTCTTTATCACATAGCGCAAAAGCTTTCTCAAGTAAATGAAAATCTTCTGGTGTCGCCCGGGAATGAAACGCATGATTTGGGGGAACATGTCAAACAGCTAAAGTAAAAGAATTAGACATTAAATAGGTAGTAGGCTCTGCAGACCACTTGTGGCGCCCCATAAATAAAGTTTAATAATAATAATAATAATAATAATAATAATAATAATAGTCCAAACACAAGATACTGTAACAATAGCTATTTAACCACTTAACTGACAATTTTTTTCTCCAAAAACCGCTCAGAAATTGTCATTTTTTAATGAGTGAATTAGGTGAAGAACATGAATTTAACCCTATCCAAAATGATTTTAGTTAAGAAAAAAAGATAATTTTTCTCAAACATCGGACCATCGGTTGGGAGGATCGGAAACATTGGAACATCGGTTACATCGCGACTATAGCACGGGGGTGGGGGTGGGGGTGGGGCTTGTTTTACACTTTCCCAGCAGCTGCTGTTGTCTGCAGCCGCTGGGTGGGGGGGTCCTGGCGTGCTGACCAATTAGCAGTGATCGGCAGCACAGCAACACTGAGGGAGGGGGCACAGGGAGGCAGAGGGATCATCCGGTCCCTCTAAGAGCAGCAGCAGAGGGAATTTTCCCTTCCCTGCAGCTGCTAACACACTGTATCTGATAGGTCGCATCCTGTGCGACCAGGTCAGATTTAACACTGCCTGGTGTGGTCGCATTTGATGCGATCATGCAAAGCAAGTGGTTAAGGAACAATAAATAGATTATGGTCTAAATCTACAAAGCATTGGTTTTGATTTTTCCATCAGTGTAGCAACCCACTGATTTATTAAGGCCAAGACCACCATAAAACTGAGAAAACACTTGTTAGAATAGTCAAAATACTAAGTAATATCAAATCACTTGAAACATTGCCCTTGCAATAAAAAAAAAATTACCTTACAATGAAAAGAAAATTTGCTAACAGGTATCTTGCTGATGTGGTTTACATCTCTCACTTCACACAATTAAGAACAGACTGGGCCATATGTAATAGGGTCCGAGTCTGCCGGAAGTGCGGGTTGCTGGCCGATCTTGGACTTTTTTAAAGTGGCAATAATTTACAAGGCATGGTTTTGCCCTTTTAATATTGGACATAAACGCAATCAGAAGCACTGTGTTTTAACCCCTTGCTTGGCATGGCCGCATCAGATGCGACCACACCAGCAAGTGTTTTAACTGACGTGGTCGCACAGGATGCGACCAGTCAGATACACAGTGTTAACAGCGGCAGGGAAGGGAAACTTCCCTCCACTGCTGCTGTCAGATGGTCCCTCTGCCTCCCTGCACCCTCCCCACAGTGTTGCAGTGCAGCCGATCATTGCTGATTGGTCAGCATGGCAGGACACCCTACCCAGCGGCTGCAGACAATGGCAGCCGCTGGGAAAGTGTAAAACAACCCCTCCAAACCCCCCATCCCGCACCCTCTGTTTACCTGGCAGCTGTCTTGGGGGTAAAAAGTAACGTCGCAATGGTTGCGATGTTACCGATGTTCCGATGTTACCGATCTTCCTGACAGATGTTCCGATGTTTGAGAAGATTTATTTTTAAAAAATTCCCTTTTTTTAACTAAAATCATTTTGGAAAAAGTTAAATTCATGTTCTTCAGCTAATTCACTAATTATAAAAAAAATTACAATTTCGGGGCGGTTTTTGGGGGAAAAAATCATCAGTTAAGTGGTTAATGAATAGAGATACTGTATGTGAGTTTTGTGTTTTGGTTCTCATTTCATCGTCATGTTTTGGTTTGATTTAAAATCCAAATCTTGTGCTTCAGATTTCTTGAAAATAGATTAAAACAAAGCTAAAACCGTGTCATTTTTGCAATCCAAACTCCAAATTCCGAACCGTGGGAAGATCTGAAAGGGGACTTGTTTCAGGCAGGGCTGGATTATGGGGCCTATGAAAAGCAGGGTGGAAAATAGAAATACAATTTAATGTTTATGATTTATGGACAACCATATGGCCAGCTGGTGGTTGGTAATCATCATGCTGTAATGATGATGAGCCTATTTTTATGTGGAGGCCTGGAGCTGTAGCTCCATTTGCCCTATTGTTAATCTGGTCATGGTTTCAGGACCTAGTTCAGTAAGGATTGCATTTGCAAAGCAGCTCACAGCAGCTTTGCAACTGCAATCTTTAGCAATGCAAATGCAGGAGGAGGTGCTTAGGTGCGATCGCAGTTCTGGATGGTGCGATCACAGTCCTGGATGAACATCCAAACCATCATTCACTATGTCTATCTGCGACTGCAGCCAGAGTAAGGGCAGCTTGCGAGGCCAAGGAAACTGCATCTGTCCTTGGCCTCGCAACTCCCAGAAAATGGGAGCGACATGCCCCCGTTTTCCCCAACGCTGGCTCGCCCTTGTCCCACCCCCGAATACCTCTGCCTGTCAATCAGGCAGAAATGTTTGCATTTTAGCGATGCGACCACAGGACCCGCTCTGCACATGTACAGTACGGATCCTGCACCATTTCCAGATTATCGGGAAACTGCTCAGTGAGTTGCAGAAGCGACAGAAGCGGAATTTCAGTTTGGTTCCTCAAAATTTGGGTGGGTTGGAATATCTAAAGAACTGAGTCACACATTTCTGTTTACAACCCAGAACTTCATAAGTAAAGCCCAGAATTAGGTACAGGTGCACACAAGCAGTGCAAGACTGCATTTTTATATACACTATATTTATTGTTTAAATCCATCATACCAAAGTCAACAACCTTCAAATAATAAAAAGGAATCTTTGCCAAGTGTCTCTAGTTTCCCAAACGAAACACAGAAAGTTTGTACATTTGTAACTGATAAAACTGTCAATTAAAAACTGAATCTTGATGTATTCTACTTTGATGCTTACCTGCCCCCAGAAAGAGCTGGCAATTACAAAGGTTTCATAAATCCAGAACAACACATCATGGAGCTCTTCATCTTCATAATCATGGCGGTTTCCAAACATGATTGTGAAAATAATGTTGCACTGGGCTTTATTGAGGCACTGGCGAGGGTCAAAAGATGACTCTAGAATGTGCAAATTAAAAGAGAAAATTCACATGGTTTTAATTTTAAGGTCCTCATTTATCACAATCCACATTAAAAATGCGGATGCAATAAATATTTATTGCCTAAATTTGCAGTGTGAAAGTAAAATTTTTCATTAAAAATTCATGAGACTTGGGCTATCACTCTGTTTGTCATTGGTACTGCACATGCACCACTGGTGGTCAATGGAGATGGATCAGTTGAATAAATATGCCCCTAAAACACAGAGGCCTCTTTTATACTCACATACCTTACAATTGCTCTGGTTTTGAGAAGACAATGCCATTATGAGGGGTTACTCTATTGCACCAACCCATCGGTTGTCCCAACTCGGGTAGTACATCACCATTCACCATGGTAAATGGTTGCCTTATGAACCAGTGGCGATATGCAGTCATTGGGGCCAAATCAGTTGTTGGTTGCCCCGGCTGCCACTAGATGGCGCTCAACAGAGCAATTCAATCGTTGCTCCGTTCGGGCACACATGCAGCCGGCGGAACCTATTTCAGCTCAAAGCCTCCTGAGGTTAGAACTGAAATGTACAAAAACATTGTGGTTTGGGCGCTCATATAGGAGTTTGAGTACCCTAACCTGGACTTTAGAAAGGTTTAGCCGCTTTGCATGGCTAAACCTGGTACTAAATGGCATGCACACGGGGCATGCATGCCCAATAAGGGGTGGGGGACGACGACAATTGAATAGCCCAATTGGGAGCACACAAAACAATTGACTCACCCCCATTATGTTAAGATTCAAAATGTCTACATGAATGTTATGTCTACAGTGAACATGATGAAATTCATATTATCGAAATACACATCATAACATGGTTATTGTGTTGATATTGTGAATGTGGGTAATCAAAATATAAATATTACAGATGTAAAGTTAGGGTTAGGCTTTAGTTAGGGTTAGGTTTAGGGTCATGGTTAGGATGTGGTTAGGGTCAGGGTTAGGCTGTGGTTGGGGTTAGGGTCAGGATTAGGATGTGGTTAGGGTCAGGGTTAGGATGTGGTTAGGGTCAGAGTTAGGCTGTGGTTAGGGTTAGGTTTAGGATAAGGCTAGGGCTATAACAGTAGAAACAAATGTAGAAAAACTTTATGTCGACATACCAACTTTTGACATGCACAATTGCAACATTACGACCACATCAACATTGTGCATGGTGACATATCAGTTGCCAAAATTTTTTTTGTCAATGACGACACAGTGAATTTTGTACCACACCCCCACAGTTAAAGGGTTTTGGAGGTAGCTTTGCACTTTTGCAGTGCTAGGCATGTACTCCCATGTAACCTTAGCAAAACAATGTTGCACTGAAAGTTGCAGGGGCATGGATTAAAAATGTGCAATTTGATAGGGAATTAGAATTTCTTGCATATTAAAGCAGCACCAAAAAATAGTGTAAAATAGAATAATTGTATGCTACATGCAAAAAGTGCCTGTATTTACCCTGAATGATATGAACAAATTGTATGCACAACCCTTTGTTTTACATGACTTGTCCACGGGTATATTGTAATTGCACCCTTTAGCTGGATTTGCTCTTAACTTTAATTGAGTTCTAATATCATAAAACTGAATTAAAATTTTTTTTTCTTTAGTTAAAGAATGTCATTCTTTCAAAGCATCCACATTCATTTTTATCTTCTCAACTGACACATTTCCGTTCTAATCATTTCAGGTTGTTTTGCTTTCTTTTAGAAGATATAAATGAGATGCATCACATGACCTATTATGAAACCACAAAACTTTGTTGTGTTACCTCCTTTGAAGCTTCTGGTGTACACTATGACAAAAGTTAAAAAATCCGGAAAGAATAAAATTTAATTATATAGTAGATATGTCATAAACACAGACATCATCATCATCAATTACCTTTTCAGTTACACTGGCTGGGAGCTTCAAAACAACCTCCTACAGTATTGTAGGCACAATTTCTGAAAGTACAGAAGATGTGGTATTTTGGAGCAGATGCTTTTATTTAACCTAAGCTCCCACCACTAGCTAGATGATAAACTTCACCATTTTGACTCTATGGGCCTAATTTAGATCTGATCGCAGCAGCAAATTTGTTAGCTAATGGGCAAAACCATGTGCACTGCAGGTGGGGCAGATATAACATTTGCAGAGAGAGTTAGATTTGGGTGGGTTATATAGTTTCTGCGCAGGGTAAATACTGGCTGCTTTATTTTTACACTGCAATTTAGATTTCAGTTTGAACATACCCCACCCAAATCTAACTCTCTCTGCACATGTTATATCTGCCCCCCCCCCCCCCCCCCTGCAGTGCACATGGTCTTGCCCATAAGCTAACAAATTTGCTGCTGCAATCAGATCTGAATTAGGCCCTATGTTCAGTTTGATCTTTCTCAGATACGTGGCCACATTGCTAATTCCAGTGGTATTTTTCTTTTCTTTTTTCAATCTAATTTTTTTTTTAATGCCATGCACTGTGGAGACAACTGCCTCCACAGCATATGGTGGTGCCAGACTATGAGTGGGTGAGGTTTATGCAAAACAAGAAGCCCATTCTGCAGATTGGTATTGTGATCCAGCAGGACTAAAGAACATGGGCATTCCTGGATTCCAAACAGCACTGATTTAGCAGTACAGAATGTCAAGGTATATGATGTAAGCCCACCAGAAGTGGGGAGGTTCTAGATCCCCATCCTCTCAGATGCTACTGACATCAATAGGAGACCATATAACATGCACTGTACACAGAGCACTTAAACTCCTAATTAACTTCAGACACCGCAGTACGCACCCAACAACAATGTGAACATTTAATGAAACTACTTCATAAGTGTTAGGAATCTGCTCTAGTTATATCAGCCTGTGTAGTACTGGGGTCCACCAATGGCGGCTACTACCAGGATGCAGCTCCTCTTCCTCTGGACTAATGTCCTGTAAGGAGTTAGCCAGCATCATCGGTTGGACCGAGTCTTCAGCTGTTATAACTAACCCACTGAGGCAGTTTGTGGCTGGTCATTATTGTATCATGCTTGCCATGTAATATTGGAGGTTTCTGCCTGGGTTGGGCTCTCTGTGTGTGGACTCCTTGTTGTATCTCTGTGTCAGATGATTTATGTTTGCTACCAGTGCAATCCTGAACTCTTGCTCCAACATTAGAGGCAATTCAGACCTGATCGCTAGGGGGCTTTTTTTTTGCATCCCTGCGATCATGTAGTCGCTGTCTACATGGGGAGGATATTAGCTGTGTGCAGGTGTGCGATCGCATTTATAGCAGAACTGCACAAACATCAGTTTCTGCAGTTTCTGCTCAGCCCAGGACTTCCTCACACGCTGCGATGGTTTCCTGGTGATCGGGGCCGGAGCTGACGTCAGACACCCTCTCTCCAAACGCCTGGTCCCTCCTGCGTTTTCCCAGACACTCCTACAAAATGGTCAGCTGCCACCCACAAACGGGCTCTTCCTGTCAGTCACCTTGCGATCGTCCATGCGATCGCTTTTTTCACACCATCCCATCGCTATGCATTGATGTCCGATGCAGTCGTCCAACGCGCCGGCGCATTACGGTGCAGTTCGGATCTGATCGCAGGCTGTGAGAAAATGCACAGCAGCGATCAGGTCTGAATTACCCCCATTGTTTCCAGCATTCAACATACCTACATATTTCAAGGGTAACTACCAAGTGTTCGGGGGTTTATTTACAGTCTTCTGCACACCTGCATTTTCCTAGTAACTGTGTTTTACATTGATTTGTGTACTCTGCAGCCTGCAAAGGGTTATCTTAAACCTGCATTCACTTGTGCTTGTATTAAATAAACCTTTTGTGCACCTGCAATTGGTTCTGGATCAGCATTTTGATTTATGCACATTGTGAAATCAAAACAATAGATTAACAGTAACAATAATATTACAGAGCATAGCAAATTTTTCCCAAACGTTCTCATTGATGATGTACTGTATAATGTAAAAAGTTGCTTTGATTTGATTTTTTTTCCATGTCTCTCTACTGCAAGAAATTATCATTAATTTAGAAATCATCTAAAGAATGCTAAACAGTCAGCACTGATGGTTCCGCAATTGGACAAACAAGGAAAGACCTAATCAACCTTTCACCATTTTACATGCGGTGCATCCTGCCAGTCATCGCAAGCATAAGAGTATATTTTTAACATCGTACAGTGGGGGTCATTCTGAGTCGATCGCCCGCTGCCGATTTTTGCTGCGCTGCGGTCAGGTCTCTACTGCGCATGCATATACACTGCAATGCGCTCGTGCGTCATACGGGTACAATGTGGATTGTATCTGAGCGATAGATTTAATGAAGAATCCATACGCACAGCCGATCGCAAGAAGATTGACAGGAAGAGGGTGTTTATGGGTGTCAACTGACCGTTTTCTGGGAGTGGTAGGGAAAATGCAGGCATGCCCGGGCATTTGGAGGGCGGGTGTGTGACGTCAATTTCCGGCACCGAAAAGACTGAAGTGATCGCAAGGGCTGAGTAAGTTCAGACCAACTCTGAAACTGCACAAAAATTTTTTGTAGAGCTCGGCTACACAGGCGTACACACACTTGCAAAGCAAAAACACACTCCCCCGTGGGTGGCGACTATGCGTTTGCACAGCTGCTAAAAACAGCTAGCGAGTGATCAACTCGGAATGATGGCCAGTGGGCCTAATTCAGAGTTGGTCGCAGCAGCAAATTTGTTAGCGTTGGGCAAAACCATGTGCACTGCAGGGGGGACAGATATAACGTGCACAGAGAGTTAGATTTGGGTGGGGTGTGTTAAAACTGAAATCTAAATTGCAATGTAAAAATAAAGCAGCCAGTACAGAAACAATATAACCCACCCAAATCTAACTCTCTCTGCAAATATTATATCCGCCACCCCTGCTGCGCACATGGTTTTGCCCAACTGCTAACAAATTTTCTCCTGCGATCAACTCTGAATTACCCCCAGTATGCTTTAAGAAAATCCCAATGGATAGCTCTCCTGGTTAGAGCTGTCCTTTGTGATAGAAGGACTTCTGGGTTTATGCCCCGGGTCCTTTGTGTGTCATGGGAGTTCTGGGAGGGATCTGATTGAATCACTCCCTGGGAAATTCGTATAGAAGCCCATTGGCTCATTAGGGTAACACCACCTAAAGCTCGTGTTGTCCACCGCATCCACGCTCTGGAATGTATCGCATTCCAGATCTTGGTGCATATGAGGAAAATGGTCAAACCCCTGAAGATTGCATTTTTGGAGGTTAGGCCTGCAGTTTTAGCTCTGCTGCATCCCGCCGTGTATCTTATACAGGGTTCACAGTGGAACTTAAGTAACCCTGATATGGATACTGGTTTCCACTGTTGCTATATAATATCACAGACTGTTAATCTGCAGCATACAGAAAAGACAATAAATTTAAACATAGAGTTGTTAAATCTTCCTTTTTGTTTTGTACAATTTTGTAATATAACTTAATTCAGAAATTTTTCTTATTGAGGTAAAAATAATTTTATGATGTGGATTTGGTATGTTTGTTTTATCATACATTATATTCTGCACTAACCTTTTGTATTCCTAAATTCTGTCACCAGACACTGAGCCTCCTCCTGAACATGTTCCTCCATGGTCTTCTTTCCCATGCCAAAGTCCCGCATTGCAGACACTGAAAAATTACGAAGTTCCCTCCACTTCTCCATCTTACTCTCGAAACCAAGTCCTGATTTGTAAAATACAAAACCACCATGAACTCATATTGACTGACACAGTAAAGCTACATGTCTGTTTCAAATTTATACATTTGAATGATTTATTATTAGTTTATGGGCAGATTTCTATGCAATTTCCAAACTAAAGCTGCCGGGTGGTGTAATTAAGCTACTGTATGACTGCAGTTGTTATCATGAAGATCTATAATATTCTCTGCTATTTTGTTATAGTTACATTTATATTGGAACCAGGAAACATGACACATTAATTTTGAATGCAATGTATCCTGCCACTCTTTGCAAGCATATAGACGTTTATTAATGGTGGGCACAACAGAGCTCTGGGGAGCAAGGGAAAAGTGTACCATATGGCTGTGGATGCTATTGGGAGTTTTGCTCAGTAGAGGCTGCAGCGGGACAGTATTCTCCCAAGAGGAGTTGCTTATGGTCCGGGGCTCGATGTCCAGTGTGCAGCTGCCTGTGATGTCATGGCTGGAGCACAGGTATTTGAAGGTCCTAGTGCTGCGGGTCTCCTGGGTGCTGCAGGTGTCTGAAGAGGTGAGAGCACAGAGGCAGCAGTGTCTTATAACAGTGCAGGGGCCAGGCAAGCGCTGGGCCCCTTCCTAATGCTGCTGAAGCCATGGATGCGGCCAGAAGGCTGTGGGGAGTGGGCGATGCTGGGAGATCACATGGTCAGACAGCCTGTGGTGGAGGGAACGCTGGAAAGTCTTGTGGCCTGGAAGATTGTTGGTGATCTCGCAGCTGGAATGCTGCTGGAGGGTCCCATAGCATGGAGAGCCAGCAGTGCAGCAGTGCCCAGGATGTTTGTGCATTCTAAGAGGCCTGAGCCTGTGTGTAAAGAGCAGCAAGCTCATGGATGAGATGAAAGGATACGGAGAATTTGGAGATTGGAAGCGCAAACCTCAGAAGGAGAGGAAGCAGAAGAGGGGCGAAAGGGCAGGCAGTAAAGCTAGACTTTCCTCCTGCCCCTATAGACCCTCGCTTCCTAGTTTATTTGTTGCCAATGTGAGATCACTCCCGAATAAAATAGATGATATACATGCTAGAATGGCTAGCCAAACATGTATTAGCACATGCTCTCTTAAGATATTAATGAAGTCCTGGCTGAGTAATTATATTTTGGATTCTGCAGTTCAATTGGTGAATAGGAGCCTATTTAGAGTGGACAGAACTCAGGATTCTGGAAAATCTAGAGGTGGGGGCAGTGCATACAGTATATGGTAATGATAATTGGTGCTTGGATGCTGATCTTATTGAGACTTTCTGTTCTGTGATTTTGAATATGTGGTTGCCAAATGTAGACCATTTTATTTACCAAGAGAAGACTCAGTTGTGGTGGTGGTCACTGTATATTCCACCACAAGCACATGTAGAAACTGCCTTGGATGTCTTGCATTATAGTATACTAAAGCTGCAAACTTAATATGTGGATGGATTCTTTTTAGTTGCTGGAGATTTCAATTGTGCTAGATTAAAGGTGGTTTTACCCAATTTCTATCAATATGTGAATACTCCCACTAGGCTAGAGAATTTATTGGACCATGCAATCATCAAAGATGCTTATGTGACCTTCAGCTGCTCTAATATTGAGCATTCTGATAACATTTCTCTGTTCTCGGTCCTAGCATACAAATCTCTGGCTAAGCATTTTAAGCCTAGTAAATGTATTACTACCTGGCCCGAAGGTGCTATGCTGAATCTACAAGATACTTTAGCTTTTACTGACTGGAGCTTATTTATTAAAGAATCCAGAGTTGAGGAGAAAAATGATAATGTGAATATTGACATACTCGCATCTATGGTGTTAGGCTACATAAATTGTTGGATAGAGAGTGTTACTTCTAAGCAACTGGTCCGGGTCTCAGCCAATAATAAACCATGGGTAGATGGAACAGTTTGCATCTTGAGGGACAGGGCATTTAAATTCAATGACCATGGCCCTCATTCCGAGTTGTTCACTCGCTAGCTGCTTTTAGCAGTATTGCACACGCTAAGCCGCCGCCCTCTTCTGGGAGTGTATCTTAGCTTAGCAGAATTGCAAACGAAAGATTAGCAAAATAGCGAACAGAAATTTCTTAGCAGTTTCTGAGTAGCTCGACACTTACTCTGCCACTGCGATCAGTTCAGTCAGTTTCGTTCCTGGTTTGACGTCACAAACACACCCAGCGTTCGCCCAGACACTCCTCCGTTTCTCCAGCCACTCCCACTTTTTCCCAGAAACGGCAGCGTTTTTTCACACACACCCATAAAACGGGCAGTTTCCGCCCAGAAACACCCACTTCCTGTCAATCACACTCCGATCACCAGAACGAAGAAAAATCCTCGTAATGCCGTGAGTAAAATACCTAACTGTTGAGTAAAATAACTAAGCGCATGCGCTCTGCGAACATTGAGCATGCGCAGTAAGCGACTAATCGCAATATAGAGAAAATCGGCAACGAGCGAACAACACGTAATGAGGGCCCATGTCGCTGTTAAAGTTGCTAGATTGAATTTTAAAAAAGGGGATAAGAGCGGCGAAAAGAGCATATTCTGCTAGGCTAAACTGTAGGTTTAGGAATGATAATGATGCACAGAATATGTGTAGAGGTATTCACGACATCACTGTTTAGAAAGTTATTAAAAGTTGCTCAGTCCGTATAGATAGCTCTGTTGGTGAAACATTAAATAGATTTTACTCCTGTTTTGACTAGTGATGAGCGGATTCGGTTTTACTCGGTTTTACTCGGTTCTCAAAATCGAATCTTATTGGCTATCCAAAACACGTGACATCAGTGAGCCAATAAGATTCGGTTTTGAGAACCGAGTAAAACCGAGTAAAACCGAATCCGCTCATCACTAGTTTTGACAGAAATAATGACTCTGAATTAACCTAGTCTAGAAACTGTGAGACAAAAGGACCTCTGGAGCTGGATGAATTATCTGTTAGATGATGTCTTGCCAGAACAAACCCAGGTAAGGCCCCTGGCCTGACGGGATCCAGGAGAAGGTTCTCAAAGAATGCGCTAAACAATTATCTGGGATTTTTACTGTCATTTTTAATTACTCATTAGCTCAATGCGTTGTGCCCAAGTACTTCAAGTCAACAGTAATTGTACCGATTCCAAAAAAAAACTAAAAAGCTTGTGAGCTGAATGATTAAAGACCAATTGCACTTAAATCACTCATTATGGAAGTTTTGAGTGATTAGTGATGGGTTATGTAAAGTATGGGCGAGTATTCCTGATGATCTGGAATCATTTCTGTTTGCATATAGGCCTAACGGATCAATGTACGATGCTTCCCTTACTTTGTTACATCATGTACTAAGCCACTTGGAAACAAAGGATTACTTCGCAAGAATCCTATTTGTGGATTACACCTCGGCAATTAGCACTGTCATACCGATATCCTTAGTGATTACATTGTCAGAATTAGTCCTTGACAATTTTGTATGTAGATGGTGTCAAAGTCGAAAAATATAGCGACCTATGATGCCTTGTACTTACCCCATGCGCTTGCCCGCTGCACGTGCACGTTCTCTCCCGTGCGTGCGCATATTCGCAGTTGCGTGACGGCGCCTCCACGGTCGTGCGCTTAGGCGCGTGGTATGCGCATTTACGGTAGAGTTTGTGTGTGTCTGGCGGGCGACTCGATCGTTACATAGTTAATCTAAATAGTGTATTTTATAGGTTATGGTCCCCTTAATAATATCAGTAAGTTTGTTTAGTGTAACTGGTTCATGGACAGAGAGATCCCTCTTTACATGATACGAAGGGTCAGACAGGTTTTGAGCAGTGGTGTTTAGTATGCAACGGAAGAGTATATTATTAGTAACATTTCGGTGTTGGTTTGAAAGAGATTAATCGCTCCTGCGTATAGTTATGTTTATAAGAAGTTTATGGACATTTACTGTATTTGCAGTTCATTATCCATGCGGTGGGAAACCTGAGATTCCCTCCCACCTGAGCAGTTTGAAATAGTCACAGCCCACCTGTTTGAATCAACCTATGACCTTTCGTTATAATGTGAAGACAGATTCCTGTGTCCAATGAACAATGAGATTGTAGGGCCCTTTGTAGTGTACTGTACTTTGTGTATATAAGAACAGCCAGTCTGGGCCAGCTCAGTCTTCTCTCCACAAAGGTTTTCATCATTGACTAACTAGAGAGCTGGTTCCAGGACTGCGCTAGCGATCATTCCCCACATGTGTAAGTTCTCTGTGACCAACTTATTCTCTGTCTGTATTTGCCATACTCTCTCTCTCTCTCACTGTTATTGTTTAGGATTAAGACGCTATTGTATATTTATGTCCAGTTATTCTGTTTAGGTGTTTTATGTTAGTGCTGTAGTGTATAAGCTGTTAACTGTTTTCCCCTTTTTACATAGCTAAATCTCGTTAGTAAAGGTGTTGGAACCTCAGCAAGGTGTCTGTGTTTCTCTAGCTAGTATAGAGGGTTTCTAAACGTCTCAATCGCTCAATCAGCTTTTATAAAATAGAGGTTAATCAGCGTTACATTGTGTTAACATTACAAGACCAAGGTTTACAGTATAGGCTTAGCCTTTCAGTGTGTTGCATACAAGGTTTACTATGTGTCATCCTGTGAGCGTCTGCGCCGCTCGTGTTCCTCTCGTGGACACAGCGTCTGCTATGCTAGTAGCGTAGCATTGCGGTGCTCGGGCCGCCTATAGCGTGCTCGATACCCAGCGTAAGCCGTGAGCAAACGTGCCGCTCGTGCATCTCGACCACGGCCTAGCGTCTGCTACGCTAAGTGCGTACCATTACGGTACCCCGTACGCCCATTGCGTACTGAGTCTCTTACCAATATATAGTGAATGTTATAAGATAAATAATTAGCTTTATCAATTGGCAGCTCGTCCGTCCTCCACATATCCGCTCTAGCGAACACAAGCAGACTTTATCTGTCAGCAAAGGGCGGGAAGGTAGTATCCCTTCGTATCCGTGTTGGTGGTGGGGGATACGGTAGTGCTGACTAGATAAGCGTCTGCATCGCTACGTTGTAGGAGTGCTGGTGGAATCCGGAACCGGAAGGTAAGAACAGTACGCTATTGTCTTTTAAAACTGTTTCATTTTTGTTTAGTACACATTGCATACGCAACACAAGCACACACCTATATTTTCATTGGTATTTTCACATCTCGCCTTCCTGTTTGCCATTTATCATTGATAACGGGCTGAGAAAGATTTGTTGCTATTGGTAGTTAAAAGTAAAAAAAATTAATACGTAAGGAAGTAATTTGTAAAACACGCACACGGCTTTGCCTAAGATACAAGGAAGTTCTGTGTGGTGCTCGGTAAATGATTACAGTTAAAAATAATTTGCATTAATAAAAACGTGTTACTTGTGTTACTGTGGACGTGTCTGGCCTGTGTACACGTGTCCCTAACAAAGGGCGGGACAAGCGTACGCGACGCAAGGGCTTACACACGTAGCGTATATTATGCAACGGAGCGTATGGGTACGCCCACATAATACAAATCACACGATAGTATTGTTTTAGTAGGCGATACGGAAGCAACGTGATAATAGCGCAAGTTAATCTCAGTGTCCTAAATTTTAGCGTAAAAGATCCTTCTCTAGTTGCAACTCCTCTGGGATTAGCCTGCGATACTGAATGAAAGGAATTTCTGTACAGAAAAGAAAGTAAAGAGTATATGAGGTGAAAGAGTGTGTGCATATATATATAAGTTTCTCATTTTTGTTGGAACCCCCGGAAGTCGAGTTCTCGTGAGGTACATCCGTGAAAGTGACAGCGCGTGGTGGCTTGGGAGGCATCCCTTTTAAAATATTGAAATTAGAGCATTAGAGTATAGCAGATTAGGAGGTCTACTGTAGACACAGACCAGGAGGTCCAGAGAGACAGACCAGGAGGTCTAGGTACAGCAGACTAGGAAGTCCGCTATAGATAGAGTCAAGAAGCACAACCCCAGGAGGGTTGGTGCGGTTAAGCTCTGGCTGAAGGAATTCGCAGCCACAATTATCGATTCCATTGGTCGTTCCGCACATAAGATTAGTTGCTTATGTGCAGTACGATTGTACCGCATGTAATTGTGTGCATTAGTTTGTAACTTGACCCAGTACCGTTTGCGTATGAGAGGGGTCATAAACGCTATTTGTACATTCTAACGTGATTTGTGAAAAAAAAAATATTTTAAGGGAGGTTCGCTGGTCACTCAGGAATTCTCTAACAACCGATACTTGCTGGGGACGGGTAACCTACTCCCACAACGTCCCAGTAAATAAAGGTTTATAGGGGCCCTAGGTTGGGTACAGCAGCTCTGAGTCAGTGATTGAAGTACTGGCCAACGTGGGCGAAGAGTCGGTGAACGCACTTGGTCGAACTTTCACCGTCGGCTTAACCCGGGCAACTTGGTTTTTGTAAGGGTTCGCTGAAGACCCTGATTTGAAGGTCAGAGGTAGTGAAAGCAACACCTGCAAAGATGGGGGCCAGTTGTTCAGGTAAGGGACGATCAACCCTGGTTCAGGTTGATTTAGTAAACCGGCCAATAGGGTCGGCAAGGTATATCATGTGTGAAAAATACGGATCACACACAGAGGTTTTGTGCAATGAATGGGAAAGAATGACTGTGCATGACGGGGAAAAGTTCCCACGGGTAGGCAGTTTTAGTCCCGAGGTGTTACAAAATCTAAGGAGAAGGATATGTCTAATTAAATCCAGCAAGCAGCGGATCAGACATTATGATTATTTACAATTATGGCAACAGGAGGGTGAAATACAAAGAGGATTAGCTCAAGCGGCTGGATCTAACCCTATCAGGAAACTGATAGCCACCGCACCACCACCACCATACATAACAGGAGAGAAAGTGGTCACAGAGAATGGCACACTGGTGTATGATAAACATGCACTTAGTAACTGTATAGATGTTAAGAATAATGTAACTAAGATTGTTGATGCTAATACTAATCCGTGCAAGCTGTACCCTGTTTTAAACTTTCCCCAGGATTGTGACCAAGAGGATGAGCCCACCACAATATCGGCACTCTCTCTAGCAGCCACCATACAAGAGACTACAGTGGGCACGTCCCAACCAGTAAGAGCAGTATCAAAGGCCCCTAGTGGAGGGACAGGTGAGGTCGTGTCGGCAGGTAAGTACGGAACTGTACATTATGCAGAGACCATTACACCACATGTTGTAGAATCAACCAAGAGTAATATTATTGAACTTAATCCCGTTAGGGTAATTGCAGTCCCAAATGGGAAAACTGACACTTCAGGAGTAACTCCTGTCAGAAACATCGCCATGCACTGCCCCTTTTCCCGAACAGAATTAAGATCAATGGTGTCTGAATTCCCTGATCCTAGGAAAGATCTAGTTGCAAGCCAGAAGTACATTAGAGAGCTAGGAAATTTTGTAGAGCCCAATAACAAAGATTGGCGGACATTGCTGAGGGCATGTTTACCCTCCAATGTCGACTCAGCGAAATTTATAGCTGACTGTAGACTAGATGAAGAGGTACCCCTTACTGAGGAGTACAATCAAGATAATGTGAAAATAATTAATTTGCAGCTAGGAGTATATTTCCCTGCTGTTGTAAAGTGGAGCAAAATTTTTTCCATAAAACAAAAAGAAGGGGAAACTGCTTCTGAGTATATCCATCGGGCACTACAGGAAATGGCTAAGTACACTGGTATAGAAGACATCAAAACAAATGTACATCATAGGGAAGTAGCAGTTTCTGTGTTAATGGATGGTTTAAAAGAAACTTTAAGGACTAGAGTACAGACCACTAGACCAGATTGGAGAGGTATGTCGGTGGCTGCTTTGGGAGAGGCCGCTATGGGGCATGATCGGAATATCGCCAGACACAGGAAGTCGCAGAGTGATAAGCTGATGGCCGTAAGTATACAGGCACTTACCACAAGGCCAATTCAGCATAAGTCTCAGACCCCTGTGGGTAAGTCAAATGTGGTAACTTGTTATTACTGTCATAAAGAGGGACATTTTGCACGAGACTGTAGATTGAAAAATGCACAAAAATCATATCAACCCCCTAGACAACGACATGACACACGAAATTGGGATCAAGGACCGCAGAGACGGAGTTATGAGCCACACGCAGGGGAAACAAGAAGAGACTGGCAAGTCTCTGATAGTTCCCATTTACCCCTTCACAGGTAATAGCTGCCAGTGCGATACAGGGAGGTCACCACATACAATAGGGGTGGGGCCACACCTGTAGTCTGCAGCCAGTGAAATTAATTTCGAGCCTTGGATGTGAACCCGAGGTCACAATTGATGTAGCTGGTAGATCTCTACCTTTCCTTGTAGATACGGGGGCGGCCAAATCAGTGATAAATTCGACCGTGGGCATGAGAACCACTGGTAAAACAATTCCAGCCATGGGAGTAACAGGAGTAGTACAACACTATCCGCTAAGCAAACCTGCAGAGATTACGATAGGGCCTTTGCATACCAAGCATTCTTTTCTGCTGGCTGCATCGGCTCCGACTAATTTCCTAGGGAGAGATTTACTGTGCAAAATGGGATGTGTCATATATTGTACTCCTGAGGGTGTGTTCTTGGACATACCCAGGAACCACGCTCAGGAAGTGCAGGATATGCTAGATTCCCCAACAAGATTAATGTCACACACTGTTGTTGTAAATAGGTGTCCGTCCAAGGTAGAGGAAATTATTTCCCAGATACCGGAATCACTTTTGACCAAGGATGGACAAGACACTGGATTAATGGCAAATGTAGCCCCAGTAGTTGTTCAAGTAAAAGATGGTAGGATAGCTCCAAAAATCCCACAATACCCTCTGAAGCCAGAGGTGGAGTTAGGAGTTTACCCTGTAATAGAGCGCTTGCTACAACAGGGCATTCTGGTAAGGACGTCCAGCACTGCCAATAGTCCCATCTTCCCTGTTAAAAAGAGTGGGGGGAGGGGTTACAGATTAGTGCAGGATCTAAGAGGGATCAACAAAATAGTTGAGAGTCAATTCCCCGTAGTGCCAAATCCAGCTGTCATCCTTATGCAAATTCCTCCCACTGCCAAATTTTTCACTGTGATTGACCTCTGCTCCGCCTTCTTCTCTGTACCTCTGCACCCTGACAGTCAATACTTATTCGCATTTACATACAGAGGAGTTCAGTACACCTGGACTCGTTTACCACAAGGTTTCATTGACAGTCCAAATATTTTCTCACAGGCCTTGCATGATTGTTTACAGTCTTTTCAACCTGAGAGCGGATCAATATTAATACAGTACGTAGATGACCTACTGCTGTGTTCAGATTCGCTTGAATCGTCCCTGAGAGATACGAAACAACTCCTGTTTCATCTTTCAGACACCGGACACAAGGTTTCCAAAGACAAGTTACAATTATGCCAGACCAGGGTGAAGTATTTGGGACACTGTCTGACACAAGGACTGAGACACCTCACCGCTGATAGAATTCAAGCAATTCATGACATGACTCTGCCACAAACCCAGCAACAGATTAGAACGTTTTTAGGAATGTGTGGGTATTGCCGTAACTGGATCCCAGGTTTTTCCATACTGGCCTTGCCTTTACAGGAGATGGTCTCCTCAAACAAACCTGATAGGATTACACACACAGATGAGTCTGAATTGGCATTTCAGAAACTCAAGCAGTGCCTAACGCAGGCACCAGCATTAGGCATGCCAGATTATGGAAAACCCTTTGAGCTGTACGGAACAGAGAGTGCTGGGTGCGCGGCAGGTGTCTTAACCCAGAAGCATGGTGATGCCAGCAGGCCGGTAGCCTACTATAGCGCTCAGCTAGACACAGTAGCGCGATCCCTCCCCACATGCTTGCGAAGTGTTGCAGCAATAGCATTGCTAGTAAGTAAAAGCGAAGATGTAGTGCTAGGACACAACCTCACAATTCATACACCACATGCAGTGTCAGCTTTACTGAATTCTGCCCAAACCAGACACGTCTCATCAGCACGGTTTACAAGATGGGAATTGGCATTAATGGCCCCGGTAAACATCACCATAAAGAGATGCAGCGCACTAAATCCTGCAACATATCTCCCAGGTGTGCCTGGACAGCCACAAAGGGTGGAGGATGAGAGTGATGGTGAAGGAGGATTTAGTAAAGACAATGACACACATGATTGTATGGAATATTTGATCCAAAATTTCACGGCAAGGCCTGACATCAGTGACAACCCACTGGAAGATGTAGATTTTACTTTCTACACTGACGGCAGTTGTCACAGACAGACGGACTCGGGAGACTTGTGTACTGGATACGCAGTCGTAGATGACCAAGGTACCATAGAAGCGGAACCCTTAGGCCCACCAAACTCAGCACAAGTTGCTGAGCTGGTTGCCCTAACCAGAGCATGCGAATTGGCTAAAGGCAAGTCAGCCAATATCTACAGGGATTCTAGGTACGCCTTCGGAGTAGTCCATGATTTCGGGGCCCTATGGCGCCTCAGAAATTTCATGACGGCAGCTGGCACACCCGTAGCGCATGCAGCCCACATCAAAAGACTTCTAACAGCGATACAGGAACCTGACAGAGTGGCAGTTATCAAGTGTAAAGCTCACACGTATAGCCAAGACCCGGTTTCACTTGGTAACAGCCGAGCAGACGAAGCTGCTAAATCAGCAGACAGTACCCCCATACAGACAGACAGCACACAACTGATGGTATTTAATACTGTAAACACACAGAAATTATATGAAATGCAAAATTTGTGTTCACCACAAGAAAAGGCAGTTTGGAGGTCAAAAGGATATGGCCAGGAGTCCTCAGGACTCTGGACAGATGGACAGGGTAAGCCTGTGGCACCCAGAGCATACCTTCCAAGTCTAGCGGAAGCGGCACATGGGCTGACTCATCTAGGCAAAGAAGGAATGTGTAAGTTGGTAAGAGCTTATTGGTGTGCCCCAGGATTTTCTTCTCATGCGGGTAAAAGAGCGATGACACGTCTCACCTGCTTGAGGAAGAATATCGGAAAGGCAATACCAACAGAGCCATCCCACATCTCTCCTACAGATGGTCCTTTCCAGGTAATACAAATTGATTTCATACAATTACCACCTTGTAGAAATTTAAAGTATGTATTGGTTTGTATTGACGTGTTCTCAAATTGGGTTGAAGCATTTCCCGCGGCCACAAATACCGCTGTGTTTACTGCAAAGAAAATTGTGCAGGAATTTGTATGCAGGTATGGTATCCCTAGAATCATTGAAAGTGATAGGGGTACCCATTTTACAGGTGAAGTTTTTCAAGCAATGTGTATGTTGATGGGAATTAATAGTAAGCTGCATACTCCGTACCGCCCCCAGGCGAGTGCGAAAGTGGAAAGAGTAAACAGCACTATTAAAAACAAATTAAGCAAGGTAATGGCTGAAACAGGATTGTTGTGGCCCGAAGCTTTGCCAATCGTATTATACAGCATCAGAACCACTCCCAGGTCCCCTCTTAATCTGTCTCCTTTTGAAATTCTGTTTGGTCGACAACCCCATGTTATGATTAACCCCCAGGATGATTTGAAATGTAACAATGAAGTAACCGTAAAGTATTTGGTTAAGATGAGTAAGCAATTGAGGAATCAGAATGATAATCTAAAGTTGGTAATTCCTAATCTGACAGACAGTAATTGTCATGACATTGAACCTGGGGATTATGTAATGATACGGAATTTTCTACGCTCAGGTTGCCTTATTGACAGATGGGAAGGACCATACCAAGTCTTATTAACCAGCACAACAGCATTGAAGGTTGCCGAGAGGGAGACTTGGGTCCATTCGTCTCATTGTAAAAAGGTTGCTGAACCAGAGAAGTCCAGTGACAAAGAACAGACGGTAGAAGTTGTATCACTAGAGTGTCTGTTCCGGGAAGGTTGAGACGACACCTGAGCGCTGAGAATAATAAGACCGGAGGCGTTTGTCGAGCCAGATTTATTTTTCCCTTTTGTTATTTTCTCCAGTTCCCATCTCCCTCCTATTTTCCTCCCCCCTTCTCATTCTTCTCCTTTTTCTCCTATAAGATGGACTTACCCCAAGAGACTGTGATCCGGATTTTCCTGTTGACCCAGTTGTTGACCAGAGCAGTCTGTTTCGGTGAGAGTACCATGGAGGTCGAGAAAGGATCTGGAATGGGTTCTGATGACCAGGATGGAGGCGTAAATTTCCAAGAGCAACATAATCACCGAGTAAAGGCGAGTATCAGAAAACGATCTGGTAGCATTGACAATAGAAGGAATTGTGAAGGATTGTTAGCTCAAGAGAACTGCATCTGTAGGCATTGTGACAATATAGTTGAGGATGGGTGCATCAAGAAATGTCAGTCCAGTTTTAATATCCACATGGACCATGCCGGTCCATGTGGATATTAAAACTGGACTGACATTTCTTGATGCATCCATCCTCATTGGGGGACTATCACTCCTTAGTGGGTAAAGTGTTAAACCAGACAGACTGTTGGGTGTGCTCTCAAGTACCTCAAGGTCATAGCAAATCAGGACTAGTACCATTCCCTTTAACTGTAGGAGAGGTACTTGAGTTAAGTGGTGGGAGGCCGGTGGACAAGAGGTTTAATATCTCTAGTCCTCCTAGTTTGAAGCTCCACCAATATCATGTGGATAGGTCCTTAGTATGTTTTAACATTTCCAATCCCCGAAAGCCGGGAAATTGGGAAGTGTCATGGAGTAATCAAACCATGACATTTTCACATAGAGCCGATAGAATGCCCATAGATTCAAAGCTTATACGCCAGATAGCCGACAGTGGAAAAATTTTCCGGTTTAGATATACTCTAGGAAGTAGGACCATGCGAGTTGTAGAAGTATCACCAGGATACTGTGCACATATCGTACAACCAGATACGTGTACTAGACAGATGGGAGAATTAGGGTTAGGAGATTTCACATGGAAAGTTTGTAACATGGTTATGTCATACTCCGTCCCATATATTCTCCCCGATGATGCATATTTCATATGCGGGAGGAAGGCGTATAAGTGGCTTGCCCCAAACTCAGAGGGATTGTGTTACATTGGAAAAGTACTGCCTGAAGTAATGACTGTATCCCATATCAAAATGAAAGATATTCACCGTGGTGCTCAAGCTCCTTATACTCACACTCATTACGAGCACGTCGTTAAACGGCACCTGATAGAGAGGACAGAGCATCCGGCCTCTGATCTGATCCATGAATCCACCGGGATTCAATTCCTACTCGCGTTAGATATCACTCGTACCGCCAGAGGAGTGATAAATTATAGATACATATCTGCGCTAGCAAACTTGTTAGACAATATCACCGAAATGTATGACGACACGTTCAGGTACACTGGGAGAGAGTTACAAGCCTACAAAACAGAGCTGGTTCAGCATAGGATGATTCTCAATTATCTCACAGCAGTGACAGGCGGGTATTGTGTTACCCTGGCAACTCAATATGGTATAAAGTGCTGCACGTATATTACAAACAACACTGAGGACCCGGCCGAGGTCATAGACCAAAAGATGGATGACATTTTGCAATTAAAGTGGGAGTTTCGAAGGAAACACAATCTCACACTCGCTGCTGTGGGTAATGAGCTGACCAGTTGGGTGTCATGGTTGAACCCACGAAATTGGTTCTCTGGTTTAGGAGAATGGGCCCAAGGTATTATAATGGATGTAGGGAAATTTCTCTTGTGTATTCTGGGAGTCGTCATATTGGTTGGTCTGATATTTAGATGCGTTCGGACTTTAACGAAGTGTAAAGGTAGTACCAAAGTGATGAATCTGAGGAGCGAGGACACTGTAATAACAACAACTAATTTGATTTATGACCCAACGATAGAGACAATGGGGTAAATTTACTAAGATTCGTGTTTTCCCGTTTGAGGTCAAAGTTCAATCACGAATGACATCGAAAGTGTAAATATGCAACTTTTTGAATTGATTACGACTAATTTACTAAGCTGCCGTATTCTGCATTTTCGGGTTTTCCGATGTCGATGTCATTCATTTTTTTAGGCAGTGTTTTACGTGAGTGACTTGTAAAACACTGCCGACTTTAATACAATGAATCTCGGCCGGATCTGAGAGATCCGTGCTGGGCTTCATTGTGCACTTTGTTAAAAAAAAAAAAAAAGTTTAAATGTTAAAAAAAAATTGCGTGGGGTCCCCCCTCCTAAGGCAAACCAGCCTCGGGCTCTTTGAGCCGATCCTGGATGCAGAAATATGGGAAAAAAATGGACAGGGGTTCCCCCATATTTAAGCAACCAGCATCGGGCTCTGCGCCTGGTCCTGGTTCCAAAAATACGGGGGACAAAAAGAGTAGGGGTCCCCCGTATTTTTGAAACCAGCACCGGGCTCCACTAGCTGGACAGATAATGCCACAGCCGGGGGTCACTTTTATACAGTGCCTTGCGGCCGTGGCATCAAATATCCAACTAGTCACCCCTGGCCGGGGTACCCTGGGGGAGTGGGGACCCCTTCAATCAAGGGGTCCCCCCCCCAGCCACCCAAGGGCCAGGGGTGAAGCCCGAGGCTGTCCCCCCCATCCAATAGGCTGCGGATGGGGGGCTGATAGCCTTTGTGAAAAGTGATTGATATTGTTTTTAGTAGCAGTACTACAAGGCCCAGCAAGCCTCCCCCGCAAGCTGGTACTTGGAGAACCACAAGTACCAGCATGCAGCGGAAAAACGGGCCCGCTGGTACCTGTAGTACTACTACTAAAAAAATACCCCAATAAAGACAACACACACACACCTTGAAAGTATAACTTTAATACATCCATCCACACCTCCATATACACATACTTACCTTATGTTCCCACGCAGGTCGGTCCTCTTCTCCAGTAGAATCCATGGTGTACCTGTAGAAAAAATTATACTCACATAATCCAGTGTTTTCGGCTCCTCGGTAAATCCTTTTGTAATCCATGTACTTGAAAAAATAAAAAAACGGATACCCGACCACGAACTGAAAGGGGACCCATGTTTTCACATGGGACCCCTTTCCCCGAATGCCAGAAACCCACTCTGACTGATGTCTAAGTGGGTTACTTCAGCCAATCAGGGAGCGCCACGTTGTGGCACCCTCCTGATCGGCTGTGTGCTCCTGTAGTGTCAGTCAGGCAGCACACGGCAGTGTTACAATGTAGCGCCTATGCGCTCCCTTGTAACCAATGGTGGGAACTTTCAGGTAAAAAATTTTTACAGAAAATTTAGAACATTTCCCCCCCTTCCCACTGAAAAACATGCACGGATCTCATGGATCCCTGCATGCCTATACAAACACGGGATAAAAAAGCAGGTCTGGTTTTTTTTAGCACTTTTTCACGATTTGTATTTTATCACAGCAGTGTTTGGCTATTGTCGGCAGTGTTTGTGTTTTGCACTTTTTAGTAAATTCCCGATTTCTAGCAAATTGCAGGCGTATTTGACCGATGGTGTATTGATTCGTGATTTTTTCCTAGGACTTCCAAAATATTACGAATGCCCTCATCACTGCCGTGATTTTTGCTTAGTAAATTACCGAGATGACACTTTGAAGAAAAAACGGCATCTCGGTCAAAATCGGGACCTTAGTAAATATACCCCAATGTTGTGATAAAAATGTGATTCCACGGTCCGTTTCTTTCACCCGTTTCTCCTTTGTTTTCCTCCAAGGCACAAAGACATCCACTTGGAAGAAGAATTTGACAACCTCTTTTATACAGACCATTGATGAACTGTGTCACAGTCACAGACACCCAATACTTTTAGTGACTTTAACTATCTACGGAAAACCCAAAACTTTAGAGACTGTAATTTTATGGACACTGGAACAGCTTTTGTTCGCCATTTACAACAAAAGCACCGAGAGACATCAGACAACATGTACATCAGACAAGACATCAGACAAGACCTCAATCGGCGACTGTTTATTTAAACTCACATAGTTTACTACTGCATTTATAACGATTGTTTTTTATCTTCATCTCTACAACCTCCAGGTAGTATCTCACATAGTCAACAGGTGATTCTCACATATTAGCATTCACATGTTCCCCCCCTTCATGTATCAACAACTAAATGTGCTCCCCCATTTGTTGCAACCAGAAGCCGAAAAGAGCTCGGTAGAGTTTGACAGCCCATCCACAGACCCGTAATACGGGATAAGAAGGATTCAAATGTATACTTCGCAATACCTCGAAGCTTGATTTAAAACACGTACGGCACGATGATACATGACCCTCAAACATGGATTTCATACACACATGCTTTTACTGTCTCACTAGGTCATACTTTTCCCACCTTCTCCTCTCCTCCCTTACCCAATCATTAAAAGGTATTTACAGGATGACATATATTTTTCTGTTTGAATTGTTTAGGAAGTGGCAGTTATTGGTGACTGCCAAAGGGTGGACTGTCAAAGTCAAAAAATATAGCGACCTATGATGCCTTGTACTAACCCCATACGCTTGCCCGCTGCACGTGCAATTTATCTCCCGTGCGTGCACATATTCGCAGTTGCGTGATGGCGCCTCCACGGTCGTGCGCTCAGGCGCATGGTATGCGCCTTTACGGTAGAGTTTGTGTGCGTCTGGCGGGCGACTCGATCGTTACATAGTTAATCTAAATAGTGTATTTTATAGGTTATGGTCCCCTTAATAATATCAGTAAGTTTGTTTAGTGTAACTGGTTCATGGACAGAGAGATCCCTCTTTACATGATACGAAGGGTCAGACAGGTTTTGAGCAGTGGTGTTTAGTATGCAACGGAAGAGTATATTATTAGTAACATTTCGGTGTTGGTTTGAAAAAAAGATTAATCGCTCCTGCGTATAGTTATGTTTATAAGAAGTTTATGGACATTTACTGTGGGGGTCATTCCGAGTTGTTCGCTCGCAAGCTGCTTTTAGCAGCTTTGCACACGCTAAGCCGCCGCCTACTGGGAGTGAATCTTAGCTTCTTAAAATTGCGAACGAAAGATTCGCAATGTTGCGATAAGACATCTCTGTGCAGTTTCTGAGTAACTCGAGACTTACTCGGCATCTGCGATCAGTTCAGTGCTTGTCGTTCCTGGTTTGACGTCACAAACACACCCAGCGTTCGCCCAGACACTCCTCCATTTCTCCAGCCACTCCCGCATTTTTCCCAGAAACGGTAGCGTTTTTTCCCACACACCCATAAACGGCCAGTTTCCGCCCAGAAACACCCACTTCCTGTCAATCACATTACGATCACCAGAACGAAGAAAAAAACGTGAGTAAAATTCCTAACTGCATATCAAATTTACTTGGCACAGTCGCAGTGCGGACATTGCGCATGCGCACTAAGCGGAAAATCGCTGCGATGCGAAGAAATTTACCGAGCGAACAACTCGGAATGACCCCCTGTATTTGCAGTTCATTATCCATGCGGCGGAAAACCTGAGATTCCCTCCCACCTGAGCAGTTTGAAATAGTCACAGCCCACCTGTTTGAATCAACCTATGACCTTTCGTTATAATGTGAAGACAGATTCCTGTGTCCAATGAACAATGAGATTGTAGGGCCCTTTGTAGTGTACTGTACTTTGTGTATATAAGAACAGCCAGTCTGGGCCAGCTCAGTCTTCTCTCCACAAAGGTTTTCATCATTGACTAACTAGAGAGCTGGTTCCAGGACTGCGCTAGCGATCATTCCCCACATGTGTAAGTTCTCTGTGACCAACTTATTCTCTGTCTGTATTTGCCATACTCTCTCTCTCTCTCACTGTTATTGTTTAGGATTAAGACGCTATTGTATATTTATGTCCAGTTATTCTGTTTAGGTGTTTTATGTTAGTGCTGTAGTGTATAAGCTGTTAACTGTTTTCCCCTTTTTACATAGCTAAATCTCGTTAGTAAAGGTGTTGGAACCTCAGCAAGGTGTCTGTGTTTCTCTAGCTAGTATAGAGGGTTTCTGAGCGTCTCAATCGCTCAATCAGCTTTTATAAAATAGAGGTTAATCAGCGTTACATTGTGTTAACATTACAAGACCAAGGTTTACAGTATAGGCTTAGCCTTTCAGTGTGTTGCATACAAGGTTTACTGTGTGTCATCCTGTGAGTGTCTGCGCCGCTCGTGTTCCTCTCGTGGACACAGCGTCTGCTACGCTAGTACCGTAGCATTGCGGTGCTCGGGCCGCCTATAGCGTGCTCGATACCCAGCGTAAGCCGTGAGCGAACGTGCCGCTCGTGCGTCTCGACCACGACCTAGCGTCTGCTACGCTAAGTGCGTACCATTACGGTACCCCGTACGCCCATTGCGTACTGAGTCTCTTACCAATATAAAGTGAATGTTATAAGATAAATAATTAGCTTTATCAATGGATATCAGATTTTTTAACAAATAGGCCACAAACTGTTAGAATAGACCCATCTTTATCGAGCGAAATCTTGATATTAGAGTACCACAAGGGTGTGTGTTGAGCCCATTGTTGTACCCTCTGTTTACTCATAATTGTGTATCTAGCGTTGATTTAGTCTGCATAGTTATATTTGAAGATGACAATGCTAGTATTCACAATATTAAAAATAACAATGAAACTGAATATAGATCTAAGGTCACTAAATTGGAAAAATGGAGCCATGAAAGTCACTTGATTTTGACTGTGAAAAAAACAAGGAAATTATAGTGTATTTAAAAAAATCGAGTATAGAGGAATATTGACCACTTGTCCTGAATGGACAGAACGTGGAGGTAGTAGATTATTTAAAATTCTTATGCATAAACATCACAAAGGATTTGTCCTGGGTTGGTCACACTTAACGCGTGGTCAACGAAGCCCTGAAGCATTTGTTTTATGTAAGAAATATGCGTACCACGGGGATGTGTAGGGAAATTTTACTTAACTTTTATTTTTGTATTATTGAAAGTATTTTAACATACAGAATTTTTGTATGGTTTAGTAACTGCACAGTTAGGGAGCGCAAATCTCTGGAAAGGGTGTTTAAAATGACAAGTAAAATGATTGGCTTATGCTTACCGAGTATTCAAGAGGTATATTAAAAAATATTCTTTACAAGGCACATACCATACTAGGATATGTGGCTCATCAAAATCATGAAATCTTTGTTATGTTGCCATCACATACTGTAAAGTATACAGATCTTTTTTATGTTGTACTAGCAAATTTAAATGTAGTTTTTTCCCAAAAGCGGTAAATATGTTAAATTGTATGTTTGTTCTTAAATAAACCTAAGGTGACATTTTTTTTAAAGTTTTCTATGACTCTGTTGATTGCACATGTAATTTTTTTCATTGACTATTCATGTAAGTGAGATGTTGATGACAATTAAATTGGATTGGATAAAGTGTGCATCGGCACTATATTCTCTTTCACTGGTGATTTCCCGGTGAGTCTGACCGATGTATTAAAATAGAAATTATTTAAATGTAAAACCATCTTGGTTTTGAATAAGTTTCTTGATCATTTTATTTGATCCGGCCATGCTTTCCAAGATTTGGCCACAACCCATCAGTACCCACTAGTCTTCTACGGGATATTTATGAAAATTAAACTACACAAACCTATGCAAAATATTTATTTTACTAGATATGTACTGTTATTGTGTTTTCTCCAGCTTATAAAAGGAAAACTAGTTAGTTTTTTACTTTTTTTTTTCGCTATGGTTTTGGGAACCTCCTGGATACAGAGTATTCAATGTATTAATTAGAATTATTTAGACAGATTACTCACCATACTCCTTGTTGTAATAATTGAAGCAAGGCATGTCTCCTCGACCTAAAAAATCATCACCTCTGTCTACAAAGATTTCTTTAACAGATCGGTATCCATTGACCACAATGACCGGACGGGTCCCCAGGTAAATGGTAAACACCTCACCGTATTTCTCTCTCAACTGAAATGAAGTTGTGAATTTTGTTAGGTCAATTTTGCATTGATTATCCCAACCAAAATACTTCTTTGAGTTAGAGTAGACATTTGCATGGACATCTGTAATTTAGTTGGGTTGGGTTTTGCCAAAAAAAAACATATGTTTTGTATCTGGGTTTACAGTAATTGAAAACTGTCAAAACAATTTTATATTTAACATACTGTATGCACAGTATAGCTATTAGAAACATATACAGTGGAATTATTCATAGCATTATATTACCATAGGGTGATTCAAATATCGCAGTACACCCTTTTGTTTCAAAAACTGTGCAAAAAATGGGAAAACTGACTTAGATTCAAGATGGTGCCCCTGTTCGGTACATACCCTAAAAGATAGCCCACCTCACCTTACTGGAGTATTCAGTTTTCTTATTTCCTGCACAGTTTTTGAAACAAGAGTCTACTGCGACTTTTGAATCACCCTGTATATAAACATAAAATGTAATCTACAGTATAACTATATAACAGAAATTTCTAAATCTTACATAAACTGTACTGTATAAAGTAGAACTACAGTGAGTTCAAAAAGTTCCTCCATAGGGAGGTGCAGCTTAGGGGGTGTCCGAGAAAGACATGGGTTTCTTGTGCTCCTGGCTCATGTCTGCTTAAATCCAAACTATCTTAATCTCTGGGGTTCACCTAGACTCTTGACCACCATTAGCTTACTTGCTGACACCTGAAGCTACCCAGCAAACCTTTACTCAGAGCCAGGGGGTCACCTCCTGTGTCCCTGCAGGTTGTGGCCTTCCTGCTCTACAGAAGACAAGGGCTTTATTTTGGATGTGGCCTGCCAGTTCAGTTCACGTTGTCTCTAGCCTGTGACTGTGGCTATGCACTCTTACCCTACCTGCTGCCATCTGCTTGCTGGCCGTCTGTGCTGCCTACCATTGACCCAACCACCCTGCACTCAGATGCTCTGAGTGCCACAGCTCCTGCACCTCCTTCCAGCTCTCTCACAGAACTTCGTGGCCATATCAGGATACCCTCCAGCTTACCTTACCTATTTCAGCAAGCTTCACGAACAGGGGCGTTTCTATAGAGGCGGGGGCCCGTGTGCACCTCCGGGTGGGCCTCCTCCTCTGAACGGCGCTATATGCTGTGGCATTGTGCTGGAGTCTACTGCGCATGCGCAGGTCTCCGGAAATATGGCACCAGCCATGATCCAGAGACCAAATTGGCTACCGCACATGCACGGTGACCATTTTGGCGTTCATTTCCACCGCGATCACTGCAGCTGCCACTGGACTCCGGTAAGGTAAGTATTTAAATGGGTGCAGTGTGTGCGGTGTGGGCCCCCCTGGACCCAGGGGCCCGTGTGCACTGCACACATTGCACCCATTATAGAAACGCCAATGTGCACGAACCATCTCCTTCTAGGTCAGCATGTCTCGGCCAGCTCCTGGATGCTATGGCCATTGGCAGATCTATGCCAATTGCCTTGGCAGATCCACTGCCAGATGCCATTTTGACCACATCACACCCCTACAGGTAATGTTCTAACCCATGGATCTTGTTCTGGTCTTCTCTCCACGCAGGAGTCCACTGCTAAAACTCCTAAAGAAGGGAGTGGTGATCGTTTACAACATTTTACCAGTGATGTAAAGTCCACTTGTCTCAGGGGTCCTCCCTTCCCTTCCCAGGCCACCTTGAATAAAGATGGCTCCCCATTCCCTGCTTCTTCTATCAATGAGGATATTATGACTCTCTATTCCATTATGATGGCATTCAAGGACTCTCTTGAAATAAATACTAGAACTAGATAAACAAATTGCCTCCGTTAAATCTAATATCTTAACTCTAGCCGCAAGAACCACCAAACTAGAGTCTCGCCAAGACTGTCTCCAGAAAGCTTTTAATGATGGCAGAGACTTGGATCATATAATTTCTCAACTTTCTGACATTCACATGAAAAACAAAGATATGAAAATCGGGATCACAGAAACAACATCCGTATTGGGGGCCTAATTCAGACCTGATTGCTCCTCTGCAAATTTGCAGAGGTTTGCTATCGGATAGTCGTCACCCAGACAGAGTGAATACCCGCCCCATACAAGCCTGCGTACACCGTGCAAAAAACTTTGCATACGCCGGTCAGCTGCAAATCCTTTCCCAACTCACTCACCATCTAATGTTTTTTCAAATCTATGCAGTCTGTGCGTAGCCTAGGACTTACTCCTGCAGTGCGATACAAACAGGCTGATCAGGCCGGAGCTGACATCACAAAACCTCCCTGGAAACACTTGGGACTGCCTGCGTTTTTTCTGAAACTCCCAGAAAATGGACAGTTACCACCCCCAAATGTCTGCTTCCTTTTAAAATCAGCCTGTGTTCGCCTAGCGATCAAAAAAGATGCAGGATTTTTACACAGTTTGGCCTCGTGCCTGCGCATTACAAGCTGTACGCATGCATAGTCATTCGATAATCGGCCGCTGTGTGATTTCGCACAACAGCAATCAGGTCTGAATTAGGGCCGGTATCATTCTGAAATCTGTCACCTCAGAGGCCTTGGACCCTTATTTTCACTCCCTCTTCTACTTCCTGACTTAGGTTACTAGGCGCTTCTGTTGGAACAAGTTCACCAAGCCCTTCGACCCAAAACTAGGACAAAGTACTTGTCTTTGCCCCCACATAGGGAGAAAACTCCACATTCTCTTAGACTCCATCAAGCTTCAATTCTATCAAGACCTCGCTCCCCAGACAATTGCTAAATGGAGGGACTTTTGGGATGTGACCAAGGCCCTACGTGATAGAAGAATCCGGTATCGCTGGTGCTTCCCATTTAAACTCATTGTTGATCTTAATGGTAATGCGATTTTGACTAGATGCAATGCGATCTAGTACAAAACGCACCTAGCATAAAATGTACCGTGTGTGGGCACCTTTAGCTTGCTTGCAATTATTGCACAGATGTTCAAATTCCGCCATCCTGTGATGGCAAATCTAAACACGATGGAGATGTGGAAACCAGAGCTTTACATTCCTTCATGAATGATGAATCACACTCACCATACTAATGAATGGTGATGCGATTCTGCCACAGAGCTGGGATGCCACTGGAGAAGTCAAGAACTTCTCCACAGTAAACTGCTCTGTGAATAGCCCAAAGCACAGAAAAGCCCTAATTTCCGCAAAATTTTCATACCATTGCCTAGCCTTAATTGTGCGATATTACATTTTCAGTGAGAAGTGTATGTGTATTGGGTATTATAATGGTAACGGGGCACTGTAATGTGTCATAATCTAATCTACTCATTGTAATATAGCACCAAAATGTTCCAAAATGGGGCACTGTAACGTGGCATCATTTGAACTGGAGGGCACTGTAAAGTGACACAGTATGAACTGGAGGGCACTGTAAAGTGACACAGTATGAACTGGAGGGCACTGTAAAGTGACACAGTATGAACTGGAGGGCACTGTAAAGTGACACGGTATGAACTGGAGGGCACTGTAATGGGGCATAATATGAATTGGGGACACTGTGATAATGTGAATTGGGAATACTGTGTGACATAATATGTACTGGCACCCCTACAGTGTGGTATCATTGTAAACTATGGAACTACAATGGTTCATAAAATAAACTACGGGCATAATATTAACTAAGGCAGTACTATGTTTCGGAAAAAATTAACCAGGGCACTATTAAGGGTCATAATATTAATAACTCTTGTGGAGTGGTGTCTCTCAAGAGCCTTTGGGACAGAGAGCCCATAAATATGTTGCTATGTGGCCCAGAAAGTTTTGGTTATGCTTTTTATGTTGCCTCTTTTTAGAAGCACAATTTTACTTCTCATATAGAAGCTACACAGGATTTGCCTTCAACTTGAATAAATTTATTGTAATTGCTCCAGAAAAGAATTATTTTGTTGCACAAAAATGGAAAGGTTTTTGAACAGTGGAAAGAAGTCTGGTAGTGAAGAAAAGGATGAAGAACCACAGATCAGTGGCACAGTCAGGAAGAAAAGGAAACATCGAAGATACGACGATACTTACCTAGACATCGGTTTTACATCTGTAGATGTCAACCATGAAGAGCGTCTACAGTGTGTACTTTGCCTGAAAATATTGTCAACAGAATGCATGATTCCAAGCAAACTAAGATGTCATTTGGAGACCAAACACCCTAACATGGCTAAGTAACCGCGTGATTTCTTCATCAGAAAGCGAAAAGAATGAATACAACAAAAAGGCAAATTTTTAAACACGCATCCATACCAAGCAATGCTTTGCTTGCATCCTACAAGGTGGCACATAGAATTGCGATGTATAAAAAGCCTCAAACCATCGCAGAAGAACTGATTTTACCAACTGCAGTGAATGTGGTTAACATTATGGTTGGGGAATCAGCTGGAAAACTGCTTTCAAAGGTACCTTATCAAACATTACCATCAGTCGCAGAATCCAACATATGGCTGAAGATCTAAATGAGCAGTTAATTGAAAAAATGAAAGGGAAGGATTTTGCGCTACAACTAGATGAGGCAACAGACAGTAACAAGGATGCTCATTTGATTTGCTACACACGCTTTGTAGATTGTCACAATATTGTGGAAGACCTTCTCTTTTGTAAAAGTATCACCACCGGTATAAAGGCACAAGACACAAGATCATTGACACTTTTATGAGTGAAAACCAGTTAGACTGGATGAAGTGCTTTGGTATCTGTACTGATGGTGGTCATTCTGAGTTGATCGCACATAGCAACTTTTTGCTGCCCTTGCGATCAACTCAATGCCGCCTATGGGGGAGGGCTTTTTGCATTGCAAGGCTGCGAATGCTTGTGCAGCCCTGCTATGCAAAAAAAGTTTTGTGTGGAACTAGACCAGAGTAAGAGTTACTTACCCTGTGCGATCGATCCAGTGATGCAGGTCCCGGAAATGACGTCAGACATCCACCCTACAAATGCCTGGACACACCTGCATTGGACTCACCACTCCCAGAAAATGGTGAGTTGACGCCCCGGAACGCCTTCCTGCTGTCAATCTTCTTACGATCGCGCCAGTGATCCCTTTCTTCGTTCTTCTGGTCGTTGCCCGGCAACGGCCATCGCTGGGCAACAACGCGCATGCGCATCGTGGCTGCCGCGCAGGCGCAGAACCGACCCATTCACACCGCTGCGACAACCAGCAGCATGCAAACGGGTCGGAATGACCCCCTATGTCTGGCTGTTATGGAGGATTGCAGGCACTCATACAAAGCAAAGCTGCTGATGCACTGTGCACCCACTGCATTATCCACAGTGAAGAGCTTTGCATCAAAGCATCTGAGGCCTCCACTGAATGCAGTCGTGGGTTCAAAGTTGGGAACTTTATAAAAACTCGCCCACAGAAGGTAAGGTTTTTTAGGAAAATGTGTAAAGCTCTGAGCACACATCTCTGTTGTACTACTACAGTTCACGATGGCTCTCCTATGGCAATGTACTTTCTCGTGTTTTTAATTTACACCAGGAACTCTACTCATATCTTATAGAAGAACACGAGTGTGCCAATAACTACTTGGATACTGTTTTTTTTGTCCAAGTTAGCCTACCTGTGTGATATAGTATCTTTGATAAACTGAATGCATTGAATCTCTCACTGCAGGGAAACAACACCCACATTCTTAAACTCTCAGAGAAGGTATCAGCATTTAAGAAAAAAATTGTTTCTATGGAGAAGAAAATTAAATGTAGATTGTTACAATGATTGTTTCTCCATTTTGCATCAGTTTGTTACATACAATGATGTTTGTGTGACACATAAACTTAAATCAGTTTTTGAGCAGCACCTAACAAACCTCAGTGACTGGTTTGAAAAATATTTTCCTGAAAATATGGAAAAGTTTGTATGGATCCAGGATCCATTCAGTACTAGGGCCCCAACAGAATTTACTTCTGTAGAAGATTAAAAACTCATCGAGCTCTCCTGTGACAAGTCCTCGAACGTAAAATTCAGCAGCATGGGACTTGAAGAGTTTTGGATATCCATTAAAGATGAATATCCAATGATAAGTGCTAAAGAACAGCAAATCCTCATTCCTTTTGCAACAACATATTTGTGTGAAGCTGGGTTTTCAGTAGTTGCTGTAAAAAAAAGGAAGTACCATTCAAAAATCAATGTGGAACATGAAATAAGGGTGGCAGTGTCTAAGCTGATCCCAAGGTTTGAAAAGTTGTGTAGTGCACAACAGGCTCACATATCCCATTAATAAATGTTGTCATTTTTGAACACTCTTTAATAACTGCCTACATATTGTTGTTTTATTTTATTTGATGTTATTCCTGTTAATGAGTGCTGTCAATTGTTCTGTAAAAGAAATTGAGTTAAAGAAATATATTTTTTCTTGGATTTATGTTTATTATTTTTCAAACAAGTTAATAAGTAATTTTTTCCTCAGCTAAATACTGATAGCATTGTTTTGACCCAACTACTTTAAAAAAGGGACAGTTCGGTTATTAATTTGGCTTAAGGGTGCCTTGAAAAAGTCAGGGAGACCCAAAGGATGCCTTGGACTGAAAAAGTTTGGGAACCACTGTTGTACTCCCTTTTTTCCTCTCTCACTCAGGGGATGTACCTGCTCTCTCCTGACTCCTTTTTTTTCAATATGTTTACTAAAAATAGTCCTCTTCTTGCTATTGAGTGTTGACGGTAAATGTAGTTCTTTTCTTAACCTACTATTTTTTCCTGAGGTGTTCTTGGCCCACAGCCTGTTCATCTGTTTGTTTGTTTGTTTACAGAAAAGGAATGGATTACAGCGCTAACACAACTGGTACTGATATATACAAATTTATTAATTTAAAACAGACTGATATAATGTGTATCAATAAAATTCATATAAAAGATGAAAAAACGCTCATAGACCAATTCATGGATGTAAACTAAATACGTCAGTAATGACCTTATTGAAACAGTCTACGGTCCATATAATAATAATTGGACGTGATAACTGATTTGTGCCAGGACCAATAGTCAATTACCCATCAAGTGTTCCAATGCGTGGATCCTGATCCGGGTCTTCACTTGTGGAAACGGATTCTGGTTCACAGTCCTTTTAAGTTGACACTTTCATGTCCAACGCGCTGTGTTCCATTGAAAGATGAATCCTGAAGAAATTGTTTGAAAGACCAAGGCTGGGATCGGGATCCTGGTTCACCAATTGCATACAGATGGGTATGTCCTGGATCTAAGGTCCAATAGAGCTGAGTTTGATTACATCCAATGGTCAAGAGCAGTGTTCCCTGACGCGTTTCGCCGCTCCTGGCAGCTTTCTCAGAGGGTAATGAGTGTTCAGATTTTACCCCTTTTTTATAGGGGAAATGATGTCATCAGTCAATTAGCATAAATCATCAATTATGATCAAACATTAAAATTTCAAGTTTTCAGAAAGCAGAAACAGCAGAGATTACTAAATAAGAACCTTCATAAATAGACATTCCTAAAATTAATCATGAATCCCTTGAAAAGGACTAAATTGTAAAATAAATTAGTTCCCTATTCCTGGTCATGTGATCGTTTTGCCGATCACGTGACGCTGCTCACGACAACTTCCTGTATGTCTGTCTGTTTATATGAGCAGCCATCTGTCACTCCGCTACTCCCGCCTCACTAATGATTCATACGGGTCTAAAACCCCGGAAGTGAATCATTCTCGTAGTTACGGGGCCTTCACTTCCTGTGCGGCCGGTTGCTAGGTGACAGAGCAGGAAACAGGAACATCGATCGAGAAACTCTTGGCTACGTATACAGCTTCCGGAAATGACCTGTTGCTATAGCAACAGGCCGGTGCATCTTAGTATATTTTGTTAATCACAATCGCACATTTATTTCACATATCGGAAGTGTCCCGTTTTCTTTATTTACAAGGTCGTTAATTCACGGGCTTCACTAATTGGTGGTATTCATCATTATGTAAGAGAATTCTATAAATACTTTAGGTGGAGAATTCTTAAACAATATAGTCACCGGAAGTGACGGTTTCTATAGCAACAGGATCAATTAGACATAATGTGTGTCCTAACCAGATCAAAGAGGCAATCTTTGTCAAAAATAAAAATAAAATTAAAAATAAAAATAAAAACATTAGCTGCTCATTCAAACTTATAGCCAGGTCCAAAAAGACTCAAAGAGGTAATCTTTGTCAAAAATAAAAATAAAAACATTAGCTGCTCATTCAAACTTATAACCAGGTCCAGAAAGACTCATATATCACCCCTAAATCCAGTCCCCGATTTCACTATCAAATTTAAAGAGGCGCTAGTTTAAACATAGGTGGATGTATATTCATTCTAGATATTGGTTCCACCATATCGTCAGAGGTATAGCAGAGACTAGTGAATTCAATCAAGAATTGCATTGAGTTCTAAGGCCTCATTCAGACCCTGTGGATGCAGTGTGTTTAATTGGAAAGTCCAATAAATCTCTTGCTTACAGAGCCTGGCAAATCTATCCCCACCTCTTTTCGTTATTGGAATATGTTCCAGTCCAATAATTTTTAGTGAAGCTGGGTTGCCCTCATGATGTTTATTAAAATGCCTGGGTACACTATGGTTGGTCGCTTTATTGATTACATTCCTCCTATGCTCCATAAATCTTATTTTTAATGGCCGGGTGGTTCTCCCCACATATTTCAAGTTACAACCACATATCAATAGATAAATAACCCAACTGGAGTCACAATTAATGAAACTTGCAATAGTGTGGTCTTTTTGTACCCATTCTTGTGGTAACTTTAAAGTTTTATTTATTGTATGTTGACAAGTGGTACACCTCATTTTGCCACATTTGAAAAATCCTTTTTGTTTAATTGGTAACCAAGATTGACCTTCAGTTCCCTCTTCGTGTTTTCTTACGGTTTTCAAGAAACTGGGGGCAAGTAAAGTTTTAAGGGATTTATTTTTCTTAAACGTGAATTTCGGGTCAATGGGGATACAGTCTTTCAAAACCATATCATATCTCAAAACGTTATAGTTTCTCTTAATAATACGTTTAATCTCCCCCGATTGATTATTAAAAGTGGAGATGAACGATAAGTCCCTCTCATTACTGATGGATTCTTGTTTTAATTTAGGTCTTAACATCTCGCTTCGGTCCATTAACAGAACCTCATCGTATGCTTTCTTCAGTAATGATTCAGGGTAGCCCCGAGCCCTAAAGGTTTCCCACATAACTGTTGCTTGTGACTCAAAAAGACTTATTGACGAACAGTTGCGTCTAATACGCATGAACTGTCCTTTTGGGATATTCAATTTCCAAGGCATATAGTGGGAACTATTTAAGTGCAAATAAGTCCCACTTCCTACCTCCTTAGTATAATTGGAGGTCTGAATACAATCTCCATTTATTTCTAGGGTCACATCAAGGAAGGTGATCTCAGATGGGTGATAAATGTGAGTGAACTGCAAATTAAACGTGTTAGTGTTGAGATAAGAAACAAAGCTCTGAGCAGTGATAAGGTCCCCATCCCAAATAAAAAATAGATCGTCAATGTAGCGGCCATAGAGGACCAGGTTCCCCGAGAACTCTCCCCCCCACACCAGCCGGTCTTCGACCATGCCCATGTAGAGGTTCGCGTAACTCGGCGCGAACCTGGTCCCCATGGCCGTCCCCATGACTTGTAAGAAAAATGTGTCCGAAAAAAGAAAAAAATTGTGCTGAAGAATGAATGAGATAGAGTCCAACAGAAATTCCCTATGTCTCTCCGTGAGATCATCATCTACATTTAGTCTTTCTCTTATTGCCTGCAGACCCAAAATATGCGGGATATTAGTATACAGGCTTTGCACATCTAATGTCAAGAAGGCATAAGTTGATTTCCACTTGACATTTTGAATAAGTTGTAGAAAATGTGTTGTGTCGCGAATATGAGACCTCAACGAAGAGACACGGGGCTGAAGGAAACTATCTACATAGGCCGAAAGGTTAGAAGACAAAGAATTGATACCAGAAATTATAGGACGTCCCGGGGGTGATGTGATGGACTTGTGAATCTTGGGTAAGTGATAGTATATGGGAATGACTGGAAATAAAGGAAACAAAAATCGAAATTCCTCTCTTGATATGACCCCATCGTGACATGCCCCCGACAGCAAATGTTCCAACTCAATGGCAAATTCGGCGGAGGGGTTCTTTGTCAATTTCCGATAAAACAGCTGATTCTCCAGTTGTCTATTAGCTTCTCTTATATAGTCACATCTATTTTGGACAACTAGCCCCCCACCCTTGTCGGCCTGTTTGATTATTACTGATGTATCACTTGTTAATCTTTTCAGGGCAATTCTCTCTCTTTTACTAAGATTCCCGCAGGGATGAGGTTTTTTGTTTGATCTCTCACATAAGGATCTAAAGTTCTCAAGTGTTGTTCGATAAAAACACTCAATGCTACTGCTCTTTGAAGTAATGGGAAAGAAATCAGATTTTAATTTAAATGTTTTCCTATTAATGTCGAAAATCTTATTTTGGGTGGACATTATTTCATTAGTTGCACTATAAGTTTGAATGAGCAGCTAATGTTTTTATTTTTATTTTTAATTTTATTTTTATTTTTGACAAAGATTGCCTCTTTGATCTGGTTAGGACACACATTATGTCTAATTGATCCTGTTGCTATAGAAACCGTCACTTCCGGTGACTATATTGTTTAAGAATTCTCCACCTAAAGTATTTATAGAATTCTCTTACATAATGATGAATACCACCAATTAGTGAAGCCCGTGAATTAACGACCTTGTAAATAAAGAAAACGGGACACTTCCGATATGTGAAATAAATGTGCGATTGTGATTAACAAAATATACTAAGATGCACCGGCCTGTTGCTATAGCAACAGGTCATTTCCGGAAGCTGTATACGTAGCCAAGAGTTTCTCGATCGATGTTCCTGTTTCCTGCTCTGTCACCTAGCAACCGGCCGCACAGGAAGTGAAGGCCCCGTAACTACGAGAATGATTCACTTCCGGGGTTTTAGACCCGTATGAATCATTAGTGAGGCGGGAGTAGCGGAGTGACAGATGGCTGCTCATATAAACAGACAGACATACAGGAAGTTGTCGTGAGCAGCGTCACGTGATCGGCAAAACGATCACATGACCAGGAATAGGGAACTAATTTATTTTACAATTTAGTCCTTTTCAAGGGATTCATGATTAATTTTAGGAATGTCTATTTATGAAGGTTCTTATTTAGTAATCTCTGCTGTTTCTGCTTTCTGAAAACTTGAAATTTTAATGTTTGATCATAATTGATGATTTATGCTAATTGACTGATGACATCATTTCCCCTATAAAAAAGGGGTAAAATCTGAACACTCATTACCCTCTGAGAAAGCTGCCAGGAGCGGCGAAACGCGTCAGGGAACACTGCTCTTGACCATTGGATGTAATCAAACTCAGCTCTATTGGACCTTAGATCCAGGACATACCCATCTGTATGCAATTGGTGAACCAGGATCCCGATCCCAGCCTTGGTCTTTCAAACAATTTCTTCAGGATTCATCTTTCAATGGAACACAGCGCGTTGGACATGAAAGTGTCAACTTAAAAGGACTGTGAACCAGAATCCGTTTCCACAAGTGAAGACCCGGATCAGGATCCACGCATTGGAACACTTGATGGGTAATTGACTATTGGTCCTGGCACAAATCAGTTATCACGTCCAATTATTATTATATGGACCGTAGACTGTTTCAATAAGGTCATTACTGACGTATTTAGTTTACATCCATGAATTGGTCTATGAGCGTTTTTTCATCTTTTATATGAATTTTATTGATACACATTATATCAGTCTGTTTTAAATTAATAAATTTGTATATATCAGTACCAGTTGTGTTAGCGCTGTAATCCATTCCTTTTCTGTATACACTGTTTAGGAGATTGACTATCTCCAACCTACAGCAGCTAGGAGGAACCACTCATTTCTGCGCCTGTCCATTATATACTTGTTATATAATTTTTTCTTTCTACACATAGTCCAAGTCGGGCGGCAGAGATGAGTTGCTTCTCCAATTTTGAGAGCAGAAACAGCAGAAGACAGAATTACTTGTCTAAATGGGAGACTAATGAATCTATTGATCCCCTTTGTGAAGAGACTTCCTTAAGAGAGGATTTTTTTAAATTAGAGGATTTGCTTAAACAAGAAACTAAGAATTGGCTTGACAGTGTCAATCTCCAAAAGTATTTGGACAAAAAGATGATACCAAGGGGTTTACGCATCTTCAAACCAAGTATTTTTGGAGAAAATGAAGAGTATCAGAGAAATTGGGAGGTGATTTTAGATAAATGTTCCTTCACACTTATGGAATTGGTAATTAAATTTAGAAGTGAGAAGGTTAAAACATTAGTAGGTGAGATTGATAAGATTAAAGAAAGAATTGAACCATACAGTCTATCTAAGGAATTTAAAGAACGTGACCAAGTAATCACTGACAAAATTATTAAATTTGAACAATCCATAACTGATTTAAAGTGCAAAAAATTCAAAAGGGACTTAGATGATTATATGAAAGGGGAAGTTAGAACGTATAAGAGAAAATCACAGACAGGTCAAATAGAGAGACCTAATTCATCTAATCCAGCTACTAGACAATCGGGGTGGACAAATAGAGAGGATCATTCATATCCATCTAAACGCCCTCAAATGAGACAGAGAATTTTTTCAGACAATAAGAAACAGAGAAATAGGGAATCCAGTAGGGATAATAAAAAGAATGCCCAACGATCTCCCCGATACATCAATGAAGATAGACAACTGGGAGCACGCCCAAAGATAGACATTAGACGGGGGACAGACCATTCTAGCGAAGCTTTTTTAGGAGAAAGCCGTCGCTCAAATCATCAGAACAAGTCTTACCAACCTCAGACCCCCAAGAGAAACAGAAGCCCAAGTTTAGAGGGTGTAGAGGAGGGAAAAAGGAGAAACATAAGAAATCTTTAAGACGTCTAGAACCCAATTCAGGGCCCACAGGTATATTCAATCTTTCTAGTAAAACTTTAAGTGAAAGTGAAATTTCCCTGCTAGCTAAAGGATTGAAGTATTCTCCCACAACAGAACCTAATCTTTTTGACTTATTTGTGGACCTTAACAGGTTCATAAGAACGTTATGTAGAAAAAGATATTTTGCACAAAAGAAAATCAGTAAGATTGATGATGAACTCTCACCAGTCTTGTTGGACGATACAGATAAACCTATAATATCATTGCTAGAGGAGTTACAACAGGAAGGTGCAACTAATGAAATAATGTCCACCCAAAATAAGATTTTCGACATTAATAGGAAAACATTTAAATTAAAATCTGATTTCTTTCCCATTACTTCAAAGAGCAGTAGCATTGAGTGTTTTTATCGAACAACACTTGAGAACTTTAGATCCTTATGTGAGAGATCAAACAAAAAACCTCATCCCTGCGGGAATCTTAGTAAAAGAGAGAGAATTGCCCTGAAAAGATTAACAAGTGATACATCAGTAATAATCAAACAGGCCGACAAGGGTGGGGGGCTAGTTGTCCAAAATAGATGTGACTATATAAGAGAAGCTAATAGACAACTGGAGAATCAGCTGTTTTATCGGAAATTGACAAAGAACCCCTCCGCCGAATTTGCCATTGAGTTGGAACATTTGCTGTCGGGGGCGTGTCACGATGGGGTCATATCAAGAGAGGAATTTCGATTTTTGTTTCCTTTATTTCCAGTCATTCCCATATACTATCACTTACCCAAGATTCACAAGTCCATCACATCACCCCCGGGACGTCCTATAATTTCTGGTATCAATTCTTTGTCTTCTAACCTTTCGGCCTATGTAGATAGTTTCCTTCAGCCCCGTGTCTCTTCGTTGAGGTCTCATATTCGCGACACAACACATTTTCTACAACTTATTCAAAATGTCAAGTGGAAATCAACTTATGCCTTCTTGACATTAGATGTGCAAAGCCTGTATACTAATATCCCGCATATTTTGGGTCTGCAGGCAATAAGAGAAAGACTAAATGTAGATGATGATCTCACGGAGAGACATAGGGAATTTCTGTTGGACTCTATCTCATTCATTCTTCAGCACAATTTTTTTCTTTTTTCGGACACATTTTTCTTACAAGTCATGGGGACGGCCATGGGGACCAGGTTCGCGCCGAGTTACGCGAACCTCTACATGGGCATGGTCGAAGACCGGCTGGTGTGGGGGGGAGAGTTCTCGGGGAACCTGGTCCTCTATGGCCGCTACATTGACGATCTGTTTTTTATTTGGGATGGGGACCTTATCACTGCTCAGAGCTTTGTTTCTTATCTCAACACTAACACGTTTAATTTGCAGTTCACTCACATTTATCACCCATCTGAGATCACCTTCCTTGATGTGACCCTAGAAATAAATGGAGATTGTATTCAGACCTCCAATTATACTAAGGAGGTAGGAAGTGGGACTTATTTGCACTTTAATAGTTCCCACTATATGCCTTGGAAATTGAATATCCCAAAAGGACAGTTCATGCGTATTAGACGCAACTGTTCGTCAATAAGTCTTTTTGAGTCACAAGCAACAGTTATGTGGGAAACCTTTAGGGCTCGGGGCTACCCTGAATCATTACTGAAGAAAGCATACGATGAGGTTCTGTTAATGGACCGAAGCGAGATGTTAAGACCTAAATTAAAACAAGAATCCATCAGTAATGAGAGGGACTTATCGTTCATCTCCACTTTTAATAATCAATCGGGGGAGATTAAACGTATTATTAAGAGAAACTATAACGTTTTGAGATATGATATGGTTTTGAAAGACTGTATCCCCATTGACCCGAAATTCACGTTTAAGAAAAATAAATCCCTTAAAACTTTACTTGCCCCCAGTTTCTTGAAAACCGTAAGAAAACACGAAGAGGGAACTGAAGGTCAATCTTGGTTACCAATTAAACAAAAAGGATTTTTCAAATGTGGCAAAATGAGGTGTACCACTTGTCAACATACAATAAATAAAACTTTAAAGTTACCACAAGAATGGGTACAAAAAGACCACACTATTGCAAGTTTCATTAATTGTGACTCCAGTTGGGTTATTTATCTATTGATATGTGGTTGTAACTTGAAATATGAGGGGAGAACCACCCGGCCATTAAAAATAAGATTTATGGAGCATAGGAGGAATGTAATCAATAAAGCGACCAACCATAGTGTACCCAGGCATTTTAATAAACATCATGAGGGCAACCCAGCTTCACTAAAAATTATTGGACTGGAACATATTCCAATAACGAAAAGAGGTGGGGATAGATTTGCCAGGCTCTGTAAGCAAGAGATTTATTGGACTTTCCAATTAAACACACTGCATCCACAGGGTCTGAATGAGGCCTTAGAACTCAATGCAATTCTTGATTGAATTCACTAGTCTCTGCTATACCTCTGACGATATGGTGGAACCAATATCTAGAATGAATATACATCCACCTATGTTTAAACTAGCGCCTCTTTAAATTTGATAGTGAAATCGGGGACTGGATTTAGGGGTGATATATGAGTCTTTCTGGACCTGGTTATAAGTTTGAATGAGCAGCTAATGTTTTTATTTCTATTTTTGACAAAGATTACCTCTTTGAGTCTTTTTGGACCTGGCTATAAGTTTGAATGAGCAGCTAATGTTTTTATTTTTATTTTTAATTTTATTTTTATTTTTGACAAAGATTGCCTCTTTGATCTGGTTAGGACACACATTATGTCTAATTGATCCTGTTGCTATAGAAACCGTCACTTCCGGTGACTATATTGTTTAAGAATTCTCCACCTAAAGTATTTATAGAATTCTCTTACATAATGATGAATACCACCAATTAGTGAAGCCCGTGAATTAACGACCTTGTAAATAAAGAAAACGGGACACTTCCGATATGTGAAATAAATGTGCGATTGTGATTAACAAAATATACTAAGATGCACCGGCCTGTTGCTATAGCAACAGGTCATTTCCGGAAGCTGTATACGTAGCCAAGAGTTTCTCGATCGATGTTCCTGTTTCCTGCTCTGTCACCTAGCAACCGGCCGCACAGGAAGTGAAGGCCCCGTAACTACGAGAATTATTCACTTCCGGGGTTTTAGACCCGTATGAATCATTAGTGAGGCGGGAGTAGCGGAGTGACAGATGGCTGCTCATATAAACAGACAGACATACAGGAAGTTGTCGTGAGCAGCGTCACGTGATCGGCAAAACGATCACATGACCAGGAATAGGGAACTAATTTATTTTACAATTTAGTCCTTTTCAAGGGATTCATGATTAATTTTAGGAATGTCTATTTATGAAGGTTCTTATTTAGTAATCTCTGCTGTTTCTGCTTTCTGAAAACTTGAAATTTTAATGTTTGATCATAATTGATGATTTATGCTAATTGACTGATGACATCATTTCCCCTATAAAAAAGGGGTAAAATCTGAACACTCATTACCCTCTGAGAAAGCTGCCAGGAGCGGCGAAACGCGTCAGGGAACACTGCTCTTGACCATTGGATGTAATCAAACTCAGCTCTATTGGACCTTAGATCCAGGACATACCCATCTGTATGCAATTGGTGAACCAGGATCCCGATCCCAGCCTTGGTCTTTCAAACAATTTCTTCAGGATTCATCTTTCAATGGAACACAGCGCGTTGGACATGAAAGTGTCAACTTAAAAGGACTGTGAACCAGAATCCGTTTCCACAAGTGAAGACCCGGATCAGGATCCACGCATTGGAACACTTGATGGGTAATTGACTATTGGTCCTGGCACAAATCAGTTATCACGTCCAATTATTATTATATGGACCGTAGACTGTTTCAATAAGGTCATTACTGACGTATTTAGTTTACATCCATGAATTGGTCTATGAGCGTTTTTTCATCTTTTATATGAATTTTATTGATACACATTATATCAGTCTGTTTTAAATTAATAAATTTGTATATATCAGTACCAGTTGTGTTAGCGCTGTAATCCATTCCTTTTCTGTATACACTGTTTAGGAGATTGACTATCTCCAACCTACAGCAGCTAGGAGGAACCACTCATTTCTGCGCCTGTCCATTATATACTTGTTATATAATTTTTTCTTTCTACACATAGTCCAAGTCGGGCGGCAGAGATGAGTTGCTTCTCCAATTTTGAGAGCAGAAACAGCAGAAGACAGAATTACTTGTCTAAATGGGAGACTAATGAATCTATTGATCCCCTTTGTGAAGAGACTTCCTTAAGAGAGGATTTTTTTAAATTAGAGGATTTGCTTAAACAAGAAACTAAGAATTGGCTTGACAGTGTCAATCTCCAAAAGTATTTGGACAAAAAGATGATACCAAGGGGTTTACGCATCTTCAAACCAAGTATTTTTGGAGAAAATGAAGAGTATCAGAGAAATTGGGAGGTGATTTTAGATAAATGTTCCTTCACACTTATGGAATTGGTAATTAAATTTAGAAGTGAGAAGGTTAAAACATTAGTAGGTGAGATTGATAAGATTAAAGAAAGAATTGAACCATACAGTCTATCTAAGGAATTTAAAGAACGTGACCAAGTAATCACTGACAAAATTATTAAATTTGAACAATCCATAACTGATTTAAAGTGCAAAAAATTCAAAAGGGACTTAGATGATTATATGAAAGGGGAAGTTAGAACGTATAAGAGAAAATCACAGACAGGTCAAATAGAGAGACCTAATTCATCTAATCCAGCTACTAGACAATCGGGGTGGACAAATAGAGAGGATCATTCATATCCATCTAAACGCCCTCAAATGAGACAGAGAATTTTTTCAGACAATAAGAAACAGAGAAATAGGGAATCCAGTAGGGATAATAAAAAGAATGCCCAACGATCTCCCCGATACATCAATGAAGATAGACAACTGGGAGCACGCCCAAAGATAGACATTAGACGGGGGACAGACCATTCTAGCGAAGCTTTTTTAGGAGAAAGCCGTCGCTCAAATCATCAGAACAAGTCTTACCAACCTCAGACCCCCAAGAGAAACAGAAGCCCAAGTTTAGAGGGTGTAGAGGAGGGAAAAAGGAGAAACATAAGAAATCTTTAAGACGTCTAGAACCCAATTCAGGGCCCACAGGTATATTCAATCTTTCTAGTAAAACTTTAAGTGAAAGTGAAATTTCCCTGCTAGCTAAAGGATTGAAGTATTCTCCCACAACAGAACCTAATCTTTTTGACTTATTTGTGGACCTTAACAGGTTCATAAGAACGTTATGTAGAAAAAGATATTTTGCACAAAAGAAAATCAGTAAGATTGATGATGAACTCTCACCAGTCTTGTTGGATGATACAGATAAACCTATAATATCATTGCTAGAGGAGTTACAACAGGAAGGTGCAACTAATGAAATAATGTCCACCCAAAATAAGATTTTCGACATTAATAGGAAAACATTTAAATTAAAATCTGATTTCTTTCCCATTACTTCAAAGAGCAGTAGCATTGAGTGTTTTTATCGAACAACACTTGAGAACTTTAGATCCTTATGTGAGAGATCAAACAAAAAACCTCATCCCTGCGGGAATCTTAGTAAAAGAGAGAGAATTGCCCTGAAAAGATTAACAAGTGATACATCAGTAATAATCAAACAGGCCGACAAGGGTGGGGGGCTAGTTGTCCAAAATAGATGTGACTATATAAGAGAAGCTAATAGACAACTGGAGAATCAGCTGTTTTATCGGAAATTGACAAAGAACCCCTCCGCCGAATTTGCCATTGAGTTGGAACATTTGCTGTCGGGGGCGTGTCACGATGGGGTCATATCAAGAGAGGAATTTCGATTTTTGTTTCCTTTATTTCCAGTCATTCCCATATACTATCACTTACCCAAGATTCACAAGTCCATCACATCACCCCCGGGACGTCCTATAATTTCTGGTATCAATTCTTTGTCTTCTAACCTTTCGGCCTATGTAGATAGTTTCCTTCAGCCCCGTGTCTCTTCGTTGAGGTCTCATATTCGCGACACAACACATTTTCTACAACTTATTCAAAATGTCAAGTGGAAATCAACTTATGCCTTCTTGACATTAGATGTGCAAAGCCTGTATACTAATATCCCGCATATTTTGGGTCTGCAGGCAATAAGAGAAAGACTAAATGTAGATGATGATCTCACGGAGAGACATAGGGAATTTCTGTTGGACTCTATCTCATTCATTCTTCAGCACAATTTTTTTCTTTTTTCGGACACATTTTTCTTACAAGTCATGGGGACGGCCATGGGGACCAGGTTCGCGCCGAGTTACGCGAACCTCTACATGGGCATGGTCGAAGACCGGCTGGTGTGGGGGGGAGAGTTCTCGGGGAACCTGGTCCTCTATGGCCGCTACATTGACGATCTGTTTTTTATTTGGGATGGGGACCTTATCACTGCTCAGAGCTTTGTTTCTTATCTCAACACTAACACGTTTAATTTGCAGTTCACTCACATTTATCACCCATCTGAGATCACCTTCCTTGATGTGACCCTAGAAATAAATGGAGATTGTATTCAGACCTCCAATTATACTAAGGAGGTAGGAAGTGGGACTTATTTGCACTTTAATAGTTCCCACTATATGCCTTGGAAATTGAATATCCCAAAAGGACAGTTCATGCGTATTAGACGCAACTGTTCGTCAATAAGTCTTTTTGAGTCACAAGCAACAGTTATGTGGGAAACCTTTAGGGCTCGGGGCTACCCTGAATCATTACTGAAGAAAGCATACGATGAGGTTCTGTTAATGGACCGAAGCGAGATGTAAAGACCTAAATTAAAACAAGAATCCATCAGTAATGAGAGGGACTTATCGTTCATCTCCACTTTTAATAATCAATCGGGGGAGATTAAACGTATTATTAAGAGAAACTATAACGTTTTGAGATATGATATGGTTTTGAAAGACTGTATCCCCATTGACCCGAAATTCACGTTTAAGAAAAATAAATCCCTTAAAACTTTACTTGCCCCCAGTTTCTTGAAAACCGTAAGAAAACACGAAGAGGGAACTGAAGGTCAATCTTGGTTACCAATTAAACAAAAAGGATTTTTCAAATGTGGCAAAATGAGGTGTACCACTTGTCAACATACAATAAATAAAACTTTAAAGTTACCACAAGAATGGGTACAAAAAGACCACACTATTGCAAGTTTCATTAATTGTGACTCCAGTTGGGTTATTTATCTATTGATATGTGGTTGTAACTTGAAATATGAGGGGAGAACCACCCGGCCATTAAAAATAAGATTTATGGAGCATAGGAGGAATGTAATCAATAAAGCGACCAACCATAGTGTACCCAGGCATTTTAATAAACATCATGAGGGCAACCCAGCTTCACTAAAAATTATTGGACTGGAACATATTCCAATAACGAAAAGAGGTGGGGATAGATTTGCCAGGCTCTGTAAGCAAGAGATTTATTGGACTTTCCAATTAAACACACTGCATCCACAGGGTCTGAATGAGGCCTTAGAACTCAATGCAATTCTTGATTGAATTCACTAGTCTCTGCTATACCTCTGACGATATGGTGGAACCAATATCTAGAATGAATATACATCCACCTATGTTTAAACTAGCGCCTCTTTAAATTTGATAGTGAAATCGGGGACTGGATTTAGGGGTGATATATGAGTCTTTCTGGACCTGGTTATAAGTTTGAATGAGCAGCTAATGTTTTTATTTCTATTTTTGACAAAGATTACCTCTTTGAGTCTTTTTGGACCTGGCTATAAGTTTGAATGAGCAGCTAATGTTTTTATTTTTATTTTTAATTTTATTTTTATTTTTGACAAAGATTGCCTCTTTGATCTGGTTAGGACACACATTATGTCTAATTGATCCTGTTGCTATAGAAACCGTCACTTCCGGTGACTATATTGTTTAAGAATTCTCCACCTAAAGTATTTATAGAATTCTCTTACATAATGATGAATACCACCAATTAGTGAAGCCCGTGAATTAACGACCTTGTAAATAAAGAAAACGGGACACTTCCGATATGTGAAATAAATGTGCGATTGTGATTAACAAAATATACTAAGATGCACCGGCCTGTTGCTATAGCAACAGGTCATTTCCGGAAGCTGTATACGTAGCCAAGAGTTTCTCGATCGATGTTCCTGTTTCCTGCTCTGTCACCTAGCAACCGGCCGCACAGGAAGTGAAGGCCCCGTAACTACGAGAATGATTCACTTCCGGGGTTTTAGACCCGTATGAATCATTAGTGAGGCGGGAGTAGCGGAGTGATAGATGGCTGCTCATATAAACAGACAGACATACAGGAAGTTGTCGTGAGCAGCGTCACGTGATCGGCAAAACGATCACAAGACCAGGAATAGGGAACTAATTTATTTTACAATTTAGTCCTTTTCAAGGGATTCATGATTAATTTTAGGAATGTCTATTTATGAAGGTTCTTATTTAGTAATCTCTGCTGTTTCTGCTTTCTGAAAACTTGAAATTTTAATGTTTGATCATAATTGATGATTTATGCTAATTGACTGATGACATCATTTCCCCTATAAAAAAGGGGTAAAATCTGAACACTCATTACCCTCTGAGAAAGCTGCCAGGAGCGGCGAAACGCGTCAGGGAACACTGCTCTTGACCATTGGATGTAATCAAACTCAGCTCTATTGGACCTTAGATCCAGGACATACCCATCTGTATGCAATTGGTGAACCAGGATCCCGATCCCAGCCTTGGTCTTTCAAACAATTTCTTCAGGATTCATCTTTCAATGGAACACAGCGCGTTGGACATGAAAGTGTCAACTTAAAAGGACTGTGAACCAGAATCCGTTTCCACAAGTGAAGACCCGGATCAGGATCCACGCATTGGAACACTTGATGGGTAATTGACTATTGGTCCTGGCACAAATCAGTTATCACGTCCAATTATTATTATATGGACCGTAGACTGTTTCAATAAGGTCATTACTGACGTATTTAGTTTACATCCATGAATTGGTCTATGAGCGTTTTTTCATCTTTTATATGAATTTTATTGATACACATTATATCAGTCTGTTTTAAATTAATAAATTTGTATATATCAGTACCAGTTGTGTTAGCGCTGTAATCCATTCCTTTTCTGTATACACTGTTTAGGAGATTGACTATCTCCAACCTACAGCAGCTAGGAGGAACCACTCATTTCTGCGCCTGTCCATTATATACTTGTTATATAATTTTTTCTTTCTACACATAGTCCAAGTCGGGCGGCAGAGATGAGTTGCTTCTCCAATTTTGAGAGCAGAAACAGCAGAAGACAGAATTACTTGTCTAAATGGGAGACTAATGAATCTATTGATCCCCTTTGTGAAGAGACTTCCTTAAGAGAGGATTTTTTTAAATTAGAGGATTTGCTTAAACAAGAAACTAAGAATTGGCTTGACAGTGTCAATCTCCAAAAGTATTTGGACAAAAAGATGATACCAAGGGGTTTACGCATCTTCAAACCAAGTATTTTTGGAGAAAATGAAGAGTATCAGAGAAATTGGGAGGTGATTTTAGATAAATGTTCCTTCACACTTATGGAATTGGTAATTAAATTTAGAAGTGAGAAGGTTAAAACATTAGTAGGTGAGATTGATAAGATTAAAGAAAGAATTGAACCATACAGTCTATCTAAGGAATTTAAAGAACGTGACCAAGTAATCACTGACAAAATTATTAAATTTGAACAATCCATAACTGATTTAAAGTGCAAAAAATTCAAAAGGGACTTAGATGATTATATGAAAGGGGAAGTTAGAACGTATAAGAGAAAATCACAGACAGGTCAAATAGAGAGACCTAATTCATCTAATCCAGCTACTAGACAATCGGGGTGGACAAATAGAGAGGATCATTCATATCCATCTAAACGCCCTCAAATGAGACAGAGAATTTTTTCAGACAATAAGAAACAGAGAAATAGGGAATCCAGTAGGGATAATAAAAAGAATGCCCAACGATCTCCCCGATACATCAATGAAGATAGACAACTGGGAGCACGCCCAAAGATAGACATTAGACGGGGGACAGACCATTCTAGCGAAGCTTTTTTAGGAGAAAGCCGTCGCTCAAATCATCAGAACAAGTCTTACCAACCTCAGACCCCCAAGAGAAACAGAAGCCCAAGTTTAGAGGGTGTAGAGGAGGGAAAAAGGAGAAACATAAGAAATCTTTAAGACGTCTAGAACCCAATTCAGGGCCCACAGGTATATTCAATCTTTCTAGTAAAACTTTAAGTGAAAGTGAAATTTCCCTGCTAGCTAAAGGATTGAAGTATTCTCCCACAACAGAACCTAATCTTTTTGACTTATTTGTGGACCTTAACAGGTTCATAAGAACGTTATGTAGAAAAAGATATTTTGCACAAAAGAAAATCAGTAAGATTGATGATGAACTCTCACCAGTCTTGTTGGATGATACAGATAAACCTATAATATCATTGCTAGAGGAGTTACAACAGGAAGGTGCAACTAATGAAATAATGTCCACCCAAAATAAGATTTTCGACATTAATAGGAAAACATTTAAATTAAAATCTGATTTCTTTCCCATTACTTCAAAGAGCAGTAGCATTGAGTGTTTTTATCGAACAACACTTGAGAACTTTAGATCCTTATGTGAGAGATCAAACAAAAAACCTCATCCCTGCGGGAATCTTAGTAAAAGAGAGAGAATTGCCCTGAAAAGATTAACAAGTGATACATCAGTAATAATCAAACAGGCCGACAAGGGTGGGGGGCTAGTTGTCCAAAATAGATGTGACTATATAAGAGAAGCTAATAGACAACTGGAGAATCAGCTGTTTTATCGGAAATTGACAAAGAACCCCTCCGCCGAATTTGCCATTGAGTTGGAACATTTGCTGTCGGGGGCGTGTCACGATGGGGTCATATCAAGAGAGGAATTTCGATTTTTGTTTCCTTTATTTCCAGTCATTCCCATATACTATCACTTACCCAAGATTCACAAGTCCATCACATCACCCCCGGGACGTCCTATAATTTCTAGTATCAATTCTTTGTCTTCTAACCTTTCGGCCTATGTAGATAGTTTCCTTCAGCCCCGTGTCTCTTCGTTGAGGTCTCATATTCGCGACACAACACATTTTCTACAACTTATTCAAAATGTCAAGTGGAAATCAACTTATGCCTTCTTGACATTAGATGTGCAAAGCCTGTATACTAATATCCCGCATATTTTGGGTCTGCAGGCAATAAGAGAAAGACTAAATGTAGATGATGATCTCACGGAGAGACATAGGGAATTTCTGTTGGACTCTATCTCATTCATTCTTCAGCACAATTTTTTTCTTTTTTCGGACACATTTTTCTTACAAGTCATGGGGACGGCCATGGGGACCAGGTTCGCGCCGAGTTACGCGAACCTCTACATGGGCATGGTCGAAGACCGGCTGGTGTGGGGGGGAGAGTTCTCGGGGAACCTGGTCCTCTATGGCCGCTACATTGACGATCTGTTTTTTATTTGGGATGGGGACCTTATCACTGCTCAGAGCTTTGTTTCTTATCTCAACACTAACACGTTTAATTTGCAGTTCACTCACATTTATCACCCATCTGAGATCACCTTCCTTGATGTGACCCTAGAAATAAATGGAGATTGTATTCAGACCTCCAATTATACTAAGGAGGTAGGAAGTGGGACTTATTTGCACTTTAATAGTTCCCACTATATGCCTTGGAAATTGAATATCCCAAAAGGACAGTTCATGCGTATTAGACGCAACTGTTCGTCAATAAGTCTTTTTGAGTCACAAGCAACAGTTATGTGGGAAACCTTTAGGGCTCGGGGCTACCCTGAATCATTACTGAAGAAAGCATACGATGAGGTTCTGTTAATGGACCGAAGCGAGATGTTAAGACCTAAATTAAAACAAGAATCCATCAGTAATGAGAGGGACTTATCGTTCATCTCCACTTTTAATAATCAATCGGGGGAGATTAAACGTATTATTAAGAGAAACTATAACGTTTTGAGATATGATATGGTTTTGAAAGACTGTATCCCCATTGACCCGAAATTCACGTTTAAGAAAAATAAATCCCTTAAAACTTTACTTGCCCCCAGTTTCTTGAAAACCGTAAGAAAACACGAAGAGGGAACTGAAGGTCAATCTTGGTTACCAATTAAACAAAAAGGATTTTTCAAATGTGGCAAAATGAGGTGTACCACTTGTCAACATACAATAAATAAAACTTTAAAGTTACCACAAGAATGGGTACAAAAAGACCACACTATTGCAAGTTTCATTAATTGTGACTCCAGTTGGGTTATTTATCTATTGATATGTGGTTGTAACTTGAAATATGAGGGGAGAACCACCCGGCCATTAAAAATAAGATTTATGGAGCATAGGAGGAATGTAATCAATAAAGCGACCAACCATAGTGTACCCAGGCATTTTAATAAACATCATGAGGGCAACCCAGCTTCACTAAAAATTATTGGACTGGAACATATTCCAATAACGAAAAGAGGTGGGGATAGATTTGCCAGGCTCTGTAAGCAAGAGATTTATTGGACTTTCCAATTAAACACACTGCATCCACAGGGTCTGAATGAGGCCTTAGAACTCAATGCAATTCTTGATTGAATTCACTAGTCTCTGCTATACCTCTGACGATATGGTGGAACCAATATCTAGAATGAATATACATCCACCTATGTTTAAACTAGCGCCTCTTTAAATTTGATAGTGAAATCGGGGACTGGATTTAGGGGTGATATATGAGTCTTTCTGGACCTGGTTATAAGTTTGAATGAGCAGCTAATGTTTTTATTTTTATTTTTGACAAAGATTACCTCTTTGAGTCTTTTTGGACCTGGCTATAAGTTTGAATGAGCAGCTAATGTTTTTATTTTTATTTTTAATTTTATTTTTATTTTTGACAAAGATTGCCTCTTTGATCTGGTTAGGACACACATTATGTCTAATTGATCCTGTTGCTATAGAAACCGTCACTTCCGGTGACTATATTGTTTAAGAATTCTCCACCTAAAGTATTTATAGAATTCTCTTACATAATGATGAATACCACCAATTAGTGAAGCCCGTGAATTAACGACCTTGTAAATAAAGAAAACGGGACACTTCCGATATGTGAAATAAATGTGCGATTGTGATTAACAAAATATACTAAGATGCACCGGCCTGTTGCTATAGCAACAGGTCATTTCCGGAAGCTGTATACGTAGCCAAGAGTTTCTCGATCGATGTTCCTGTTTCCTGCTCTGTCACCTAGCAACCGGCCGCACAGGAAGTGAAGGCCCCGTAACTACGAGAATGATTCACTTCCGGGGTTTTAGACCCGTATGAATCATTAGTGAGGCGGGAGTAGCGGAGTGATAGATGGCTGCTCATATAAACAGACAGACATACAGGAAGTTGTCGTGAGCAGCGTCACGTGATCGGCAAAACGATCACATGACCAGGAATAGGGAACTAATTTATTTTACAATTTAGTCCTTTTCAAGGGATTCATGATTAATTTTAGGAATGTCTATTTATGAAGGTTCTTATTTAGTAATCTCTGCTGTTTCTGCTTTCTGAAAACTTGAAATTTTAATGTTTGATCATAATTGATGATTTATGCTAATTGACTGATGACATCATTTCCCCTATAAAAAAGGGGTAAAATCTGAACACTCATTACCCTCTGAGAAAGCTGCCAGGAGCGGCGAAACGCGTCAGGGAACACTGCTCTTGACCATTGGATGTAATCAAACTCAGCTCTATTGGACCTTAGATCCAGGACATACCCATCTGTATGCAATTGGTGAACCAGGATCCCGATCCCAGCCTTGGTCTTTCAAACAATTTCTTCAGGATTCATCTTTCAATGGAACACAGCGCGTTGGACATGAAAGTGTCAACTTAAAAGGACTGTGAACCAGAATCCGTTTCCACAAGTGAAGACCCGGATCAGGATCCACGCATTGGAACACTTGATGGGTAATTGACTATTGGTCCTGGCACAAATCAGTTATCACGTCCAATTATTATTATATGGACCGTAGACTGTTTCAATAAGGTCATTACTGACGTATTTAGTTTACATCCATGAATTGGTCTATGAGCGTTTTTTCATCTTTTATATGAATTTTATTGATACACATTATATCAGTCTGTTTTAAATTAATAAATTTGTATATATCAGTACCAGTTGTGTTAGCGCTGTAATCCATTCCTTTTCTGTATACACTGTTTAGGAGATTGACTATCTCCAACCTACAGCAGCTAGGAGGAACCACTCATTTCTGCGCCTGTCCATTATATACTTGTTATATAATTTTTTCTTTCTACACATAGTCCAAGTCGGGCGGCAGAGATGAGTTGCTTCTCCAATTTTGAGAGCAGAAACAGCAGAAGACAGAATTACTTGTCTAAATGGGAGACTAATGAATCTATTGATCCCCTTTGTGAAGAGACTTCCTTAAGAGAGGATTTTTTTAAATTAGAGGATTTGCTTAAACAAGAAACTAAGAATTGGCTTGACAGTGTCAATCTCCAAAAGTATTTGGACAAAAAGATGATACCAAGGGGTTTACGCATCTTCAAACCAAGTATTTTTGGAGAAAATGAAGAGTATCAGAGAAATTGGGAGGTGATTTTAGATAAATGTTCCTTCACACTTATGGAATTGGTAATTAAATTTAGAAGTGAGAAGGTTAAAACATTAGTAGGTGAGATTGATAAGATTAAAGAAAGAATTGAACCATACAGTCTATCTAAGGAATTTAAAGAACGTGACCAAGTAATCACTGACAAAATTATTAAATTTGAACAATCCATAACTGATTTAAAGTGCAAAAAATTCAAAAGGGACTTAGATGATTATATGAAAGGGGAAGTTAGAACGTATAAGAGAAAATCACAGACAGGTCAAATAGAGAGACCTAATTCATCTAATCCAGCTACTAGACAATCGGGGTGGACAAATAGAGAGGATCATTCATATCCATCTAAACGCCCTCAAATGAGACAGAGAATTTTTTCAGACAATAAGAAACAGAGAAATAGGGAATCCAGTAGGGATAATAAAAAGAATGCCCAACGATCTCCCCGATACATCAATGAAGATAGACAACTGGGAGCACGCCCAAAGATAGACATTAGACGGGGGACAGACCATTCTAGCGAAGCTTTTTTAGGAGAAAGCCGTCGCTCAAATCATCAGAACAAGTCTTACCAACCTCAGACCCCCAAGAGAAACAGAAGCCCAAGTTTAGAGGGTGTAGAGGAGGGAAAAAGGAGAAACATAAGAAATCTTTAAGACGTCTAGAACCCAATTCAGGGCCCACAGGTATATTCAATCTTTCTAGTAAAACTTTAAGTGAAAGTGAAATTTCCCTGCTAGCTAAAGGATTGAAGTATTCTCCCACAACAGAACCTAATCTTTTTGACTTATTTGTGGACCTTAACAGGTTCATAAGAACGTTATGTAGAAAAAGATATTTTGCACAAAAGAAAATCAGTAAGATTGATGATGAACTCTCACCAGTCTTGTTGGATGATACAGATAAACCTATAATATCATTGCTAGAGGAGTTACAACAGGAAGGTGCAACTAATGAAATAATGTCCACCCAAAATAAGATTTTCGACATTAATAGGAAAACATTTAAATTAAAATCTGATTTCTTTCCCATTACTTCAAAGAGCAGTAGCATTGAGTGTTTTTATCGAACAACACTTGAGAACTTTAGATCCTTATGTGAGAGATCAAACAAAAAACCTCATCCCTGCGGGAATCTTAGTAAAAGAGAGAGAATTGCCCTGAAAAGATTAACAAGTGATACATCAGTAATAATCAAACAGGCCGACAAGGGTGGGGGGCTAGTTGTCCAAAATAGATGTGACTATATAAGAGAAGCTAATAGACAACTGGAGAATCAGCTGTTTTATCGGAAATTGACAAAGAACCCCTCCGCCGAATTTGCCATTGAGTTGGAACATTTGCTGTCGGGGGCGTGTCACGATGGGGTCATATCAAGAGAGGAATTTCGATTTTTGTTTCCTTTATTTCCAGTCATTCCCATATACTATCACTTACCCAAGATTCACAAGTCCATCACATCACCCCCGGGACGTCCTATAATTTCTGGTATCAATTCTTTGTCTTCTAACCTTTCGGCCTATGTAGATAGTTTCCTTCAGCCCCGTGTCTCTTCGTTGAGGTCTCATATTCGCGACACAACACATTTTCTACAACTTATTCAAAATGTCAAGTGGAAATCAACTTATGCCTTCTTGACATTAGATGTGCAAAGCCTGTATACTAATATCCCGCATATTTTGGGTCTGCAGGCAATAAGAGAAAGACTAAATGTAGATGATGATCTCACGGAGAGACATAGGGAATTTCTGTTGGACTCTATCTCATTCATTCTTCAGCACAATTTTTTTCTTTTTTCGGACACATTTTTCTTACAAGTCATGGGGACGGCCATGGGGACCAGGTTCGCGCCGAGTTACGCGAACCTCTACATGGGCATGGTCGAAGACCGGCTGGTGTGGGGGGGAGAGTTCTCGGGGAACCTGGTCCTCTATGGCCGCTACATTGACGATCTGTTTTTTATTTGGGATGGGGACCTTATCACTGCTCAGAGCTTTGTTTCTTATCTCAACACTAACACGTTTAATTTGCAGTTCACTCACATTTATCACCCATCTGAGATCACCTTCCTTGATGTGACCCTAGAAATAAATGGAGATTGTATTCAGACCTCCAATTATACTAAGGAGGTAGGAAGTGGGACTTATTTGCACTTTAATAGTTCCCACTATATGCCTTGGAAATTGAATATCCCAAAAGGACAGTTCATGCGTATTAGACGCAACTGTTCGTCAATAAGTCTTTTTGAGTCACAAGCAACAGTTATGTGGGAAACCTTTAGGGCTCGGGGCTACCCTGAATCATTACTGAAGAAAGCATACGATGAGGTTCTGTTAATGGACCGAAGCGAGATGTAAAGACCTAAATTAAAACAAGAATCCATCAGTAATGAGAGGGACTTATCGTTCATCTCCACTTTTAATAATCAATCGGGGGAGATTAAACGTATTATTAAGAGAAACTATAACGTTTTGAGATATGATATGGTTTTGAAAGACTGTATCCCCATTGACCCGAAATTCACGTTTAAGAAAAATAAATCCCTTAAAACTTTACTTGCCCCCAGTTTCTTGAAAACCGTAAGAAAACACGAAGAGGGAACTGAAGGTCAATCTTGGTTACCAATTAAACAAAAAGGATTTTTCAAATGTGGCAAAATGAGGTGTACCACTTGTCAACATACAATAAATAAAACTTTAAAGTTACCACAAGAATGGGTACAAAAAGACCACACTATTGCAAGTTTCATTAATTGTGACTCCAGTTGGGTTATTTATCTATTGATATGTGGTTGTAACTTGAAATATGAGGGGAGAACCACCCGGCCATTAAAAATAAGATTTATGGAGCATAGGAGGAATGTAATCAATAAAGCGACCAACCATAGAGTACCCAGGCATTTTAATAAACATCATGAGGGCAACCCAGCTTCACTAAAAATTATTGGACTGGAACATATTCCAATAACGAAAAGAGGTGGGGATAGATTTGCCAGGCTCTGTAAGCAAGAGATTTATTGGACTTTCCAATTAAACACACTGCATCCACAGGGTCTGAATGAGGCCTTAGAACTCAATGCAATTCTTGATTGAATTCACTAGTCTCTGCTATACCTCTGACGATATGGTGGAACCAATATCTAGAATGAATATACATCCACCTATGTTTAAACTAGCGCCTCTTTAAATTTGATAGTGAAATCGGGGACTGGATTTAGGGGTGATATATGAGTCTTTCTGGACCTGGTTATAAGTTTGAATGAGCAGCTAATGTTTTTATTTCTATTTTTGACAAAGATTACCTCTTTGAGTCTTTTTGGACCTGGCTATAAGTTTGAATGAGCAGCTAATGTTTTTATTTTTATTTTTAATTTTATTTTTATTTTTGACAAAGATTGCCTCTTTGATCTGGTTAGGACACACATTATGTCTAATTGATCCTGTTGCTATAGAAACCGTCACTTCCGGTGACTATATTGTTTAAGAATTCTCCACCTAAAGTATTTATAGAATTCTCTTACATAATGATGAATACCACCAATTAGTGAAGCCCGTGAATTAACGACCTTGTAAATAAAGAAAACGGGACACTTCCGATATGTGAAATAAATGTGCGATTGTGATTAACAAAATATACTAAGATGCACCGGCCTGTTGCTATAGCAACAGGTCATTTCCGGAAGCTGTATACGTAGCCAAGAGTTTCTCGATCGATGTTCCTGTTTCCTGCTCTGTCACCTAGCAACCGGCCGCACAGGAAGTGAAGGCCCCGTAACTACGAGAATGATTCACTTCCGGGGTTTTAGACCCGTATGAATCATTAGTGAGGCGGGAGTAGCGGAGTGACAGATGGCTGCTCATATAAACAGACAGACATACAGGAAGTTGTCGTGAGCAGCGTCACGTGATCGGCAAAACGATCACATGACCAGGAATAGGGAACTAATTTATTTTACAATTTAGTCCTTTTCAAGGGATTCATGATTAATTTTAGGAATGTCTATTTATGAAGGTTCTTATTTAGTAATCTCTGCTGTTTCTGCTTTCTGAAAACTTGAAATTTTAATGTTTGATCATAATTGATGATTTATGCTAATTGACTGATGACATCATTTCCCCTATAAAAAAGGGGTAAAATCTGAACACTCATTACCCTCTGAGAAAGCTGCCAGGAGCGGCGAAACGCGTCAGGGAACACTGCTCTTGACCATTGGATGTAATCAAACTCAGCTCTATTGGACCTTAGATCCAGGACATACCCATCTGTATGCAATTGGTGAACCAGGATCCCGATCCCAGCCTTGGTCTTTCAAACAATTTCTTCAGGATTCATCTTTCAATGGAACACAGCGCGTTGGACATGAAAGTGTCAACTTAAAAGGACTGTGAACCAGAATCCGTTTCCACAAGTGAAGACCCGGATCAGGATCCACGCATTGGAACACTTGATGGGTAATTGACTATTGGTCCTGGCACAAATCAGTTATCACGTCCAATTATTATTATATGGACCGTAGACTGTTTCAATAAGGTCATTACTGACGTATTTAGTTTACATCCATGAATTGGTCTATGAGCGTTTTTTCATCTTTTATATGAATTTTATTGATACACATTATATCAGTCTGTTTTAAATTAATAAATTTGTATATATCAGTACCAGTTGTGTTAGCGCTGTAATCCATTCCTTTTCTGTATACACTGTTTAGGAGATTGACTATCTCCAACCTACAGCAGCTAGGAGGAACCACTCATTTCTGCGCCTGTCCATTATATACTTGTTATATAATTTTTTCTTGTTTGTTTGTTTGTTTGTTTGTTTTTTCTTTTTCTTGCTAATGTTAGAGGTTATGTACCCAGTTCTCTTTACCTCTTTCCCTGAGTTCCTCTTCCTATTGACTTTTCCTCCCAATTTCCTTTTGCTTCCCCTTTTGGTGAGCTAGGATCTCTTACCATCTTTCCCAATGCTCCCTGCCCTATTCGGGCTACTCAACACAGTGCATCTAATTATTGCCTCCAGCAATTAATGTTCATTCCCTCAACCCCCCCCCCCCCCCTCCCACTCACAAAAGCAGCTGCACCTATTTTATTTAATTCATAGCTTGATGCCAGATATTGTTGAGCTGCAAGAAACTCATTTTTGTGATCCTGGCCATCACACTCTGTAATCCAACCACTTCTCCATTGTGCTGTACTCCTTCAGCAAAACAAAACACAATGGAGTCACCGTCCTGTTTAGCAAGAGATTACCCTTTACTCACATTGACTTGGATGGTCATTTTATTATCTTGACTGGCAGTCCGGGATGCCTGGATGTTACTATTGCTAATGTCTACACCCTTAATGTAGGCCAACATTTTTTTACATACTTTTTTGCCATACTACATCTATGGCATGTGTTCCTTGGTGGGGATTTCAACTGTATTTTGTATCCGGCTTTGGACAAAATTCCCTCCCAGACCCAATCCAGTGCCTGCCCTCATTCCAGATCCCTTAACAGACATATCAAAGAAGCTAGCTTTTTCGACATGTGGTGCATTCTCAATCCCTCCTCCTGGGAGTTTACCTTCTACTAGCCTCTCACCATTCATACTCCAAGATTGACCTCTTTTTCTGTGGTCTTTCAGCCTCTCACCATCTCATCAATTCAGTGATTACCTCTTATCCCTGATTTTACCACTCTACTGCCACCTGTAATTTTGACTTCTTGGATACCCTGAACCCCCAGCTCTCTTGACGTCTTAACAAAACTCTCTTGAAGATACTTATCCCTTAATGTTCCAGAATCAGAGTGCTTTCCCCTTGTGTGGGAGGCTCATAAATCTGTCCTCTGTGGCCATATTATCAGCTATTAATTACAAAATTCCACCGCGCTAATTCAATCAGTAAATAATAGCAGCTACGTTAAATAAAACATATACTATCGGTAAGAATGGATCACTTGTGTAAACTATGAATGCTCATACCTGTAAAAAATGTAAAACATTAGTATTAAATGTTGACAGCTCTTTTGTGAACATTTATAAGAGGTGAAGTTCAGTTTTTTTATATGTACTAAGGGTTCCAATATTCCGTCTGGTTGGTAATGATTCTTAGTGGGAGCGTTTACAGATATACTCTGTCTCTGCTTTCCCTACCTTAATCAGTTGTTAATCGTATGTTAGTGGCATCTGGTTGCGCTCGGCGATGACATCACACTTGCGGCTCCGTCCTCTGTAAAGCGTGCAATTTACATATTACATATAAATACTTATATTAAACATTTTATCATAAATAATATATTGAATATCAGTGAACGCCATACCAATAGCTTTTAACACAGATAATATGGAAAGGGAAAACGCATGGTTGCAGCTTGTTTAAGTGAGCTTCCTGTGACACACTTCCTGTTTTTATGAAGAACAAGTTTTTTATCAATAAAAGGATTCTATCAGTAAAGATCTCTATCCATGATTAAGGGCATTAATCCTCGAAACAGTTGGAGAGAGCACGCTTTATAGAGGATGGAGCCGCAAGTGTGACGTCATCGCAGAGCGCGACCAGACGCTGCTAACATACGGAGTACACAAGGGAACCAAGAGCCGACAAATAGTGGGAAGCTGCGATTAACGACTGATTAAGGTAGGGAAAGCAGGGACAGAGTATATCTGGATACGCTCCCACTAAGAATCATTACCAACCGGATGGAATATCGGAAAAACTGAACTTCACCTCTTATAAGTGTTCACAAAAGAGCTGTCAACATTTAATACTAATGTTTAAACATTTTTACAGGTATGAGCGTTCATAGTTTACACAATCACTCCATACTATGAGCTATGCCTCACATGGGAACAAGGAACAGAAACAGCGCTTGCACTCTCTCATGGACCAGATCCACCATCTGGAGTCTCTCCATAAATGTACTCCCACTGATACCATCTGCAAGCAGCTCATCTCAGTGAAATCTGCCCATAATGCAATTCTCTTTGAAAAAGTTGAAAAATTACTGCAGTGGTTGAATCAGTGTTTCTATGAGAAAAGTAACAAAGCCAAAACCCTGCTTGCCACCCATTTGAAAGCTTGCAATGCTATCTCGGCTATAACCACACTTAAGGACCCTAACGATTCTCTTTATTACAGCCGATGTGAAATTAATTCTATCTATAAGGATTTCTCTTACGCCCTAGAGGATGCTGGGGACTCCGTAAGGACCATGGGGATAGACGGGCTCCGCAGGAGACATGGGCACTTTAAGAAAGACTTTAGATCCTGGGTGTGCACTGGCTCCTCCCTCTATGCCCCTCCTCCAGACCTCAGTTTGATACTGAGCCCAGTGGAGACTGGGTGCTTTTCAGAGAGCTCTCCTGAGCTTTCTGACAGAAAGTATATTTGTTAGGTTTTTTATTTTCAGGGAGCCTGCTGGCAACAGACTCCCTGCATCGAGGGACTGAGGGGAGAGAAGCAGACCTACTTCTGTGAGTTTCAAGGCTCTGCTTCTTAGGCTACTGGACACCATTAGCTCCAGAGGGAGTCAGAACACAGGTCTCACCCTGGAGTTCGTCCCGGAGCCGCGCCGCCGTCCTCCTCACAGAGCAAGATAGAAGCCGGGTGAGTATGAGAAGAAAAGAAGACTTCAGAGGTGGCAGAAGACTTCATGATCTTCACTGAGGTAACGCACAGCACTGCAGCTGTGCGCCATTGCTCCCATACACCTCACAAACGGCAGTCACTGTAAGGGTGCAGGGCGCAGGGGGGGGGGGCGCCCTGGGCAGCAATATAAACCTCTTATTTGACAAAAGAGAGCATATATACAGCTGGACACTGTATATATGCATGAGCCCCCGCCAATTTTACACTTTTAGCGGGACTGAAGCCCGCCGCCGAGGGGGCGGGGCTTCTCCCTCAGCACTCACCAGCGCCATGTTTTTCTCCACAGCACCGCTGAGAGGAAGCTCCCCGGACTCTCCCCTGCTTATACCACGGTAGAAGAGAGGGTTTTAAAGAAGAGGGGGGGCACATAATTCGGCGCAAATAATAATAACATCGCTACTGGGTAAACATTAAATTGCTGTGTTTTTTCCTGGGTCATATAGCGCTGGGGTGTGTGCTGGCATACTCTCTCTCTGTCTCTCCAAAGGGCCTTGTGGGGGAACTGTCTTCAGAAGAGCATTCCCTGAGTGTGTGGTGTGTCGGTACGTGTGTGTCGACATGTCTGAGGTAAAAGGCTCTACTAAGGAGGAGATGGAGAAAATGTGTGTGTGTGTGGTGTCTCCGTCGACAACGCCGACATCTGATTGGATATGTGAAATTAAGTGCTAAGGTAAATTTATTGCACAAAAGATTAGAGAACATACAGGGAATCTACCCATGTCTGTCCCTATGTCGCAGAGACCTTCAGAGTCTCACAACGTTCACTATCCAAAATAATAGACACTGATATCGACACGGAGTCTGACTCCAGTGTCGACTACGATAATGCAAAGTACACCCAAAACTGGCAGAAAAGTATTCAATATATGATTATTGTAATAAAAGATGTTTTGCATATCACTGATGACTCATCTGTCCCTGACACGAGGGTACACATGTTTAAGGGGAAGAAAGCTGAGGTAAATTTCCATCCTCTCAGGAAGAAAAAGAGCGTGAATCTCCAGACAAGAAACTGCAGATTCCCAAAACGAATTCTCAGGGAGTATCCTTTCCCTACTAGGCCCAGGATACGATGGGAATATTCCCCTAGGGTGGACAAGGCATTGACACGTTAACCCAAAAGGTAGCGCTGACTTAACAGCTATCCCTCCCCATTAGATTGTTCCCCTCCCCATTAGATTGTTAGCTCTTCAGAGCAGGGCCCTCTTTCCTCTTGTTATCTAAGCCCTCGTCTCAACACATTTCACTCACAGCTCTCCCCTACTCAACGACCATCTTTATCCTGCTAGTAAAGGCTCATCTCCATCTATGGCCACCAGCCTCTAGTAGTACGATGATCACTCCCTCGATACTTACATCTTAGCTGTATTATGTCTTGAGAATGTGTGGTGCTCTGTTACCTGTACTCTATTTCTGTTATTTATTTACTGTAATGCAATGTTTTGTCCCCTGTACTGTCCTTTGTACGGCGCTGCGAAACACATGTGGCGCCTTATAAATAAAATGTAATAATAATAATAATCCTCAGGAATCCTGCAGATAGCATGCAGTAAAAGTACTTTGAAGTCCATTTACACACATTCTGGTACACTACTCAGACCGGCGATTGTGTCGGCATGGGTTTATAGCGCTGTAGCAGCGTGGACAGATACCTTATCAGCGGAGATTGAAACCCTAGATAAGGATACCATGTTATTGACCCTAGTATATATATATATATATATATATATATATATATAAAAGATGCTGTCTTATATATATATATAAGACATGCCCATACAAACATTAGTCAACTGGGTTCTAGAGTCAACTCTATGTCGATTTCTGCTAGACATGTCCTGTGGAACATGCAATGGACAGGTGATGCCGACTAAAAGAGGCATATGGAGGGTTTACCTTACAAGGCTGAGGAATTGTGTGGAGAAGGGCTCTCGGACCTGGTCTCCACAGCTATAGCTGGTAATTCTTATCTTTTGCCTTATATTCCCTCACAGCCTAAGAAAGCACGACATTATCAAATGCAGTCCTTTCGGTCGCAGAATAACAAGAAAGTACGAGGAGCCTCCTTTCTTACCAGAGGTAAGGGCACAGGGCACAGCTAGTTCCCAGGAACGGAAGTCCTCCCCGGCCTCTACTACATCCACCGCATGACGCTGGAGCTCCGCTAAGGGAGTCCGTCCCAGTGGGAGCACGTCTTCGACTCTTCAGCCACATCTGAGTTCACTCACAGGTGGATCCCGGGGCAATAAAAATTGTTTCTCAGGGTTACAAGCTGGAATTCGAAAGGTGCCTCCTCGCCGGATTTCCTTATCGGACCTACCGGCTTCTCCCCCAGAAAGGGAGATAATATTAAATACAATTCACACATTGTATCTCCAACAGGTGGTGCTCAAGGTTCCCCTCCTGCAACAAGGAAGGGGATATTACTCAACCTTGGCTGTAGTCCCGAAACCGTACGGTTCGGTCAGACCTATTTTAAAATAAAAATCTCTGAACCTATACTGGAAAAGGTTCAAATTTAAAGTGGAATCGCTCAGAGCGATCATCGCCAGCCTGGAAGGGGGGGATTTTATGGTGTATCTAGACATAAAGGCTGCATACCTTCATGTTCCCATTTATCCATCCCATCAGGCGTACCTGAGAATTGCGGTACAGTATTGTCATTACCAATTTCAGGGTACTTGGCGGAAATGATGGTGCTCCTACGCAAGCAAGGAGTCACAGTTATCCCATACTTGGACGATCTCCTGATAAGGGCGAGATCAAAAGAGCAGTTGTTGAACAGCGTGTCACTTTCGCTGAAGTTGTCACAGCAACACGGCTGGATTCTCAATATCCCGAAGTCACAGTTGGTTCCTATGACTCGTCTGCCCTTCTTGGGTATGATTCTGGATACAGACCAGAAATGGGTTTACCTTCAGATAGAAAAAGGCCCAGGAATGACTCTGGTCAGGGACCTATTGAAACCAAGACAGGTGTCAGTGCATCACTGCACTCGAGTCCTGGGAAAGACATTCCCTTCGGCAGGTTCCATGCGAGGACTTTCAAATGGGACCTACTGGACACATCTACAGACTCATCAGTTGATCACCCTATCCCCCAGGGCCAGGGTATCTCTCCTGTGGTGGCTGCAGAGTGCTCACCTTCTAAAGGGCCGCAGGTTCGGCATTCAGGACTGGATCCTGGTGACCACGGACGCGAGCCTCCGAGGTGGGGGAGCAGTCACACAGGGAAGAAATTTCCAAGGTCTTTGGTCAAGTCAAGAGACTTGTCTTCACATCAACATCTTGGAACTAAGGGCCATATACAACGCCCTACGTCAAGCGGAGACCTTACTTCGCGACCAACCGGTTCTGATCCAGTCAGACAACGTCACCGCAGTAGCTCATGTAAACCGCCAAGGAGGCACAAGGAGCAGAGTGGCGATGGCGGAAGCCACCAGAATTCTTCGCTGGGCGGAGAATCATGTAAGCGCACTGTCAGCAGTGTTCATTCCGGGAGTGGACAACTGGGAAGCAGGCTTCCTCAGCAGACACGACCTACGTCCTGGAGAGTGGGAACTTCATCAGGAAGTCTTCGCACGGATTGCAATTCGGTGGGGACTGCCACAGATAGACATGATGGCGTCCCGCTTCAACAAAAAGCTGCAGAGTTATTGCGCCAGGTCAAGAGACCCTCAGGCAGTAGCGGTACACGCCTTAGTGACACCGTGGGTGTTCCAGTCAGTCTATGTATTTCCTCCTCTTCCTCTCATACCCAAGGGTTGAGAATAATAAGAAAAAGAGGAGTGAGAACAATCCTCATTGTTCCAGGTTGGCCACGAAGGACCTGGTATCCGGATCTGCAGGAAATGCTTACAGAAGATCCGTGGCCTCTTCCTCTAAGACAGGACCTGTAGCAACAGGGCCCATGTCTGTTCCAAGACTTACCGCGGCTGCGTTTGACGGCATGGCGGTTGAACGCCGGATCCTAGCGAAAAAAGGCATTCCGGATGAGGTCATTCCTACGCTGATAAAGGCTAGGAAGGACGTGACATTTAAACATTATCACCGTATATGGCGAAAATATGTTTCTTGGTATGAGGCCAGGAATGCTCCTACGGAAGAATTCCATCTGAGCCGTTTCCTTCACTTCCTACAAACGGGAGTGAATTTGGGCCTAAAATTAGGCTCCATTAAGGTTCAGATTTCGGCCCTATCCATTTTCTTTCAAAAAGAATTGGCTTTTCTCCCAGAAGTTCAGACTTTTGTGAAGGGAGTGCTGCATATTCAGCCTCCTTTTGTACCTCCGGTGGAGCCTTGGGACCTTAACGTGGTGTTAAGTTCCTTAAGTCACACTGGTTTGTACCACTTAAAACGGTGGAGTTGAAATATCTCACTTAGAAGGTGGTCATGTTATTAGCCTTGGCTTCGGCTAGGCGAGTGTCGGAATTAGCGACTTTGTTACATAAAAGCCCCTATCTGATTTTCCATATGGATAGAGCGGAATTGCGGACCCGTCCTCAATTCCTGCCAAAAGTGGTTTCACCCTTTCATATGAACCAACCTATTGTGGTGCCTGTGGCTACGTGTGACTTGGAGGATTCCGAGTCACTTGATGTGGTCAGGGCTTTGAAAATTTACGTAGCCAGAAAGGCTAGAGTCAGAAAAACAGATGCACTGTTTATCCTGTATGCGACCAACAAGATTGGTGCCCCTGCTTCAAAGCAGTATATTGCTCGCTGGATCTGTAACACGATTCAGCAAGCGCATTCTACGGCTGGTTTGTCATTGCCTAAATCAGTCAAGGCCCATTCCACTAGGAAAGTGGGCTCTTCTTGGGCGGCTGCCCGAGGTGTCTCGGCACTACAGCTGTGCCGAGCTGCTACTTGGTCGGGTTCAAACACCTTTGCAAAGTTCTATAAGTTTGATACCCTGGCTGAGGAGGACCTCCTGTTTGCTCAATCGGTGCTGCAGAGTCATCCGCACTCTCCCGCCCGTTTGGGAGCTTTGGTATAATTCCCATGGTCCTTACGGAGTCCCCAGCATCCTCTAGGACGTAAGAGAAAATAAGATTTTAAACCTACCGGTAAATCTTTTTCTCGTAGTCCGTAGAGGATGCTGGGCACCCGTCCCAAGTGCGGACTACTTCTGCAATACTTGTATATAGTTATTGCTTGAATAAGGGTTATGTTATAGTTGCATCGGTCTTGGACTGATGCTATGTTGTTTTCATACTGTTAACTGGGTAGTTTATCACAAGTTATACGGTGTGATTGGTGTGGCTGGTATGAATCTTGCCCTTGGATTAACAAAAATCCTTTCCTCGTACTGTCAGTCTCCTCTGGGCACAGTTTCTCTAACTGAGGTCTGGAGGAGGGGCATAGAGGGAGGAGCCAGTGCACACCCAGGATCTAAAGTCTTTCTTAAAGTGCCCATGTCTCCTGCGGAGACCATCTATCCCCATGGTCCTTACGGAGTCCCCAGCATCCTCTATGGACTACGAGAAAAAGATTTACCAGGTTTAAAATCTTATTTACTATAGACACCTTTATAATATATAAATATATTTATATGTATGTAACAGTTGGAATTTCAAGTTGGAATATCAATATACTGTACTTACTCTTATTAACAACGAGAGCCATTACACCATATCTAAAGTTTATTACATTGAAATATCATTCAATCAATGCATTTAATTAGTGCACTCAATAAGAGTTTCATGTCCTTTTGTACATACAGTATTACTACTTGTCTAAGTGATGTCATACTGACCACCAATAACGATAAGGTAACAGCGCTTTTTTCACACAGATGGAGAGATATGGAGACAGGGGGGTACATTTACTAACATTCGTAATTTCCGAAAACAGGTCAAAGTTCAATCACGAATGACATCGACAGTGTAAAACTGCAACTTTTTGAATTTATTACGACTAATTTACTAAGCTGCCGTATTCGGGTTTTTCTTTTCATCCGATGTCGATGTCATTCGTGTGTTTTTTTTTTTTTTTTAATGGCAGTGATTAGCAAAACACTGCCGACTTTTTTTACAATTAATCTCGGCCGGATCTGTGTGATCCGTGCTGGGGTTCTTATTTTTTTTTTTTTTCATTAAACAATGTAAAATAAAAAAAAAAAATGCGTGGGGTCCCCCCTCCTAAGCATAACCAGCCTCGGGCTCTTTGAGCCGATCCTGGTTGCAAAAATATGGGGAAAAAAATGACAGGGGTTCCCCCATATTTAAGCAACCAGCATCGGGCTCTGCGCCTGGTCCTGGTCCCAAAAATACGGGGGACAAAAAGAGTAGGGGTCCCCCGTATTTTTAAAACCAGCACCGGGCTCCACTAGCTGGACAGATAATGCCACAGCCGGGGGTCACTTTTATATAGTGCCCTGCGGCCGTGGCATCAAAAATCCAACTAGTCACCCCTGGCCGGGGTACCCTGGGGGAGTGGGGACCCCTTCAATCAAGGGGTCCCCCCCCAGCCACCCAAGGGCCAGGGGTGAAGCTCGAGGCTGTCCCCCCCCATCCAATGGGCTGCGGATGGGAGGGCTGATAGCCTTTGTTGTAAAAAAAAAGATATTGTTTTTAGTAGCAGTACTACAAGTCCCAGCAAGCCTCCCCCGCATGCTGGTACTTGGAGAACCACAAGTACCAGCATGCGGCGGAAAAACTGTCCCGCTGGTACCTGTAGTACTACTACTAAAAAAATACCCAAAAAAAGACAAGACACACACACCGTGAAAGTATAATTTTATTACTTACATACACACATACATACATACTTACCTATGGCCCCACGCAGGTCGGTCCTCTTGTCCAGTAGAATCCAAGGGTACCTGTTGAATAAATTATACTCACGAGATCCAGGGGTCCAGGCTCCTCGGCAAATCCTGGGTTAATCCACGTACTTGTTAAAAATAAAAAAAACGGTGTCCCGACCACGAACTGAAAGGTGACCCATGTTTTCACATGGGTCACCTTCCCACGAATGCCAGAAACCCACTTTGACTTCTGTCTAAGTGGGTTTCTTCAGCCAATCAGGGAGTGCCACGTTGTAGCACTCTCCTGATCGGCTGTGTGCTCTTGTCCTCACTGACAGGCGGCACACGGCAGTGTTACAATGTAGCGCCTATGCGCTACATTGTAACCAATGATGGGAACTTTCTGCCCTGCGGTTGACCTAAAGTGACGTCACCGCTGAGCAGAAAGTTCCCAGCATTGGTTACAATGTAGCGCATAGGCGCTACATTGTAACACTGCCGTGTGCTGCCTGTCAGTGAGGACAAGAGCACACAGCTGATCAGGAGAGTGCTACAACGTGGCACTCCCTGATTGGCTGAAGAAACCCACTTAGACAGAAGTCAAAGTGGGTTTCTGGCATTCGTGGGAAGGTGACCCATGTGCAAACATGGGTCCCCTTTCAGTTCGTGGTCGGGACACCGTTTTTTTATTTTTAACAAGTACGTGGATTAACCCCTGGATTCCCCGAGGAGCCTGGACCCCTGGATCTGGTGAGTATAATTTATTCAACAGGTACCCTTGGATTCTACTGGACAAGAGGACCGACCTGCGTGGGGCCATAGGTAAGTATGTATGTATGTGTGTATGTAAGTAATAAAATTATACTTTCACGGTGTGTGTGTCTTGTCTTTTTTTGGGTATTTTTTTAGTAGTAGTACTACAGGTACCAGCGGGACAGTTTTTCCGCCGCATGCTGGTACTTGTGGTTCTCCAAGTACCAGCATGCGGGGGAGGCTTGCTGGGACTTGTAGTACTGCTACTAAAAACAATATCTTTTTTTTTACAACAAAGGCTATCAGCCCTCCCATCCGCAGCCCATTGGATGGGGGGGGACAGCCTCGGGCTTCACCCCTGGCCCTTGGGTGGCTGGGGGGGGGGACCCCTTGATTGAAGGGGTCCCCACTCCCCCAGGGTACCCCGGCCAGGGGTGACTAGTTGGATTTTTGATGCCACGGCCGCAGGGCACTATATAAAAGTGACCCCCGGCTGTGGCATTATCTGTCCAGCTAGTGGAGCCCGGTGCTGGTTTTAAAAATACGGGGGACCCCTACTCTTTTTGTCCCCCGTATTTTTGGGACCAGGACCAGGCGCAGAGCCCGATGCTGGTTGCTTAAATATGGGGGAACCCCTGTCATTTTCCCCCCCATATTTTTGCAACCAGGATCGGCTCAAAGAGCCCGAGGCTGGTTATGCTTAGGAGGGGGGACCCCACGCAATTTTTTTATGATTAAAAAAAACACTTTCCCACCCCTTCCCACTGATATACATGCATGGATCTCATGGATCCGTGCATGCCTATCAAATTACGAAAAATAAAAACAGGTCTGTTTTTTTTTAGCACTTTTTTACGAGTTGTAATTTTTCACGGCAGTGTTTTGTGTTTTTTTGCTTTGCACTTCTTAGTAAATGACCGAGATTCATACTTAAACAGCCGCGTTTTGACCGATGGTGTATTCATTCGTAATTTTTTACCTGAACTTGCAAAAAATTACGAATGCCCTCATCACTGCCGTGATTAGTGCTTAGTAAATGACCGAGATGACACTTTGAAGAAAAAACGTCATCTCGGTCAAAATCGGGAGCTTAGTAAATTTACCCCAGGGTTGTGGCTAAATACAAGTGATCTAAAGAACCTCTGACATCACAACCATGTGACCCGCGATGGCAGGAGGAGGAGCAAGGTTGGCTCAAGTTGTACCTTCGTGGGCTTGCTTCGCTTGTCATGCTTCGGGTATGTTGGCTTTCTCCGCCCTGCTTGCCACAAGTTGCTATTCCCAATAGATGTCCACATGTATAATAAAAGTGCTAGCCCACCGACCTTGCCCCTCCCCCTTGCATAGCAGGTCACATGATTGTGACATCAGAGGTCCTATAGCCCACTTGGAAGTAGCATCTACACCGAGTTTAGCATACACTGAACTTCCGTGTTTAGGACATAGGGCACATGTGATTGGCTGCAACAATCACATGATAAAGAAACAAATATGTGACTGGCGCTACAGTAAAAATAAAGCCTCTCAGAATGGTACAATTGGGTTTGCCTTTGTAAAAGCAGTTTGTGAAACACATGTACGGCATTACACCCGCTGTCATGTATATACACACTGGCAGATCAATTTAATTGAATTTCAATCTCAATGTATATGAAGGAGTTAATGAATGAATATACAGTGGGGATTGAAAGTTTGAAAGTTCTCAATCATCGTCTGGAAAGACCAGGTGATGTCAATCTCAAAGGTTTTAAAAGCCCAGACTCATCTGACCTTGCTCCAACAATCAGCACCATGGGTTCCTCTAAGCAGTTGTGTAGAACACTGAAACTGAGAATAGTTGACGCTCACAAAGCAGGAGAAGGCTATAAGAAGATAGCAAAGCGTTATCAGATGCCCATATCCTCTGTTCGGAATGTAATTAAGAAATGGCAGTCATCAGGAACAGTGGAAGTTAAAGCAAGATCTGGAAGACCAAGAAAAATATCAGACAGAACAGCTTGCAGGATTGTGAGAAAAGCAAGTCAAAATCCACGTTTGACTGCACGATCCCTCCAGGAAAATCTGGCAGACACTGGAGTTGTGGTACACTATTCCACTATAAAGAGATACTTGTACAAATATGGTCTTCATGGAAGAGTCATCAGAAGAAAACCTCTTCTACGTCCTCACCACAAAAATCAGCATTTGAAGTTTGCAAATGAACATATAGACAAGCCTGATGCATTTTGGAATAAAGTTCTGTGGACCGATGAGGTTAAAATCAAACTTTTTGGCCGGAATGAGCAAAGGTACATTTGGAGAAGGAAGGGTACAGAATTTAGAAACATAGAAACATAGAATTTGTCGGCAGATAAGAACCACTTGGCCCATCTAGTCTGCCCCTTATTTTTTTTTTTTATATTATTTTTTAACACTAACCTTATTTGATCCTTATTTCTTTGTAAGGATATCCTTATGTCTATCCCATGCATGTTTAAATTGCTCTACTGTCTTAGCCTCTACCACCTCTGATGGGAGGCTATTCCACTTGTCCACTACCCTTTCTGTGAAATAATTTTTCCGCAAATTTCCCCTGAACCTCCCCCCCTCCAGTCTCAGTGCATGTCCTCGTGTCCTATTGCTTCTCTTCATTTGGAGAATGTTTCCCTCCTGGACTTTGTTAAAACCCTTCATATATTTGAAAGTTTCTATCATGTCCCCCCTTTCCCTTCTCTGCTCCAAGCTATACATATTGAGATTTCTTAGTCTTTCTGGGTATGTTTTGTGATGTAGGCCATGCACCATTTTAGTTGCCCTCCTTTGTACAGTTTCTAATGTATTAATATCCTTTTGAAGATATGGCCTCCAGAACTGAATACAGTATTCTAGATGAGGCCGTACCAATGACCTATACAGTGGCATTATTACTTCTTTCTTTCTGCTGCTGATTCCCCTCCCAATGCAGCCAAGCATCTGACTAGCCTTCCTCATTGCCTTGTTACATTGCTTACCTGCTTTTAAGTCATCTGAAATAGTGACTCCTAGATCCCTTTCCTCCTCAGTAGTTTCCAGTATAGTGCCATTAATACTGTATTTAGCTTTAGGATTTTTGAGACCCAAGTGCATGATTTTGCATTTTTTGGCATTAAACTGTAATTGCCAGACTCTTGACCATTCCTCTAGTCTACCTAGATCCTCAATCATTTGTTTTACCCCACCTGGTGTGTCTACCCTGTTGTATACCTTTGTGTCTTTAATGAAAAGAACCTCTGTCCAACTGTTAAGCATGGGGGTGGATCAATCATGCTTTGGGGTTGTATTGCAGCCAGTGGCACAGGGAACATTTCACGAGTAGAAGGAAAAATGGATTCAATAAGATTCCAGCAAATTTTGGATGCTAACTTGATGCCATCTGTGAAAAAGCCGAAGTTAAAGAGAGGCTGGCTTCTACAAATGGATAATGATCCTAAACACACCTCAAAATCCACGGTGGATTACATCAAGAGGCGTAAACTGAAGGTTTTGCCATGGCCTTCACAATCTCCTACCTCAACATAATTGAAAATCTATGGATAGACCTTAAAAGAGCAGTGCGTCACAGACAGCCCAGGAATCTCAAAGAACTGGAAGACTTTTGTAAGGAAGAATGGGCTAAGATACCTCAAACAAGAATTGAAAGACTCTTGGCTGGCTACAAAAAGTGTTTACAAGCTGTGATACTTGCCAAAGGGGGCAGTACAAGGTATTAACTCTGCAGGGTGGCCAAACTTTTGAAGATGCCATTTTTTGTTTTCTGTTCTTTTGAAAGTGTAAATGATGGAAATAAAATCAAACTTTGTTTGACATGTTATAAGAATGTCTAATCTGTAATTTGATGCCTTTTGGAGATTTTTCCATCTTTCCTTGGCTTCTTTTTGCACATTAAAATGAATTTTTGCCTGGGGTACCAAAACTTTCAATCCCCACTGTACTTATGAATCTGACTAGTCTATGTTATCTCTATTGTCTGCTGCATGTTTATACAGATGTAGCCATGCTCATCTTACTGCGATGCAGCATGCTGCAACACTGCTTGCTGCATGACATGCTAGACTGCGACTATTCGCAACCAGCGATCGCACCATTAATTCCTAAATTGTAGACTAGATGAATGTATAACCTGATGGCTGGTACATTATAATATAGAGAAGTATACAGGGTTTATCTAATACATATCCTGGCAGATGAACCAGGAAATTATTTCATTTACTGGATTCAACTAAGATATCAAGTTATATCATTAAGAATCTGGATTGTGTGACAATTTAGGAACATAAATTAATATTAATATTTCTCTTCACTAAATATTCACATTCACACATGAGTCTTGATATTCTCCTCCATAAATCATTGGAATAAATATATGTTCAATGAAATCACATTGAAAATAGCGATACAATATTTCAATAACAGTGTATAGAATACAGGCAACAAGGTGTGTCATTTAATCCCATTACTAATTTTATTTCACTATTAGATAATGTCACTGGCAAGGTGATTTTAATGATATATAATAAAAGTTACATTTTACTTCTAGTTTAGTGCACCAACAAAGAGATAATCTTTTCTCCTTTTCTTTTCTTATTATTCATATGGAATATTGGGGAGTGCCCTTTCCTATTACGCATCATGTAAGGGGACATTGGATTTTACATGGTTACACTGAGAAAGCACCACAGCTATATACTGTATACTGTGTATGTATGTATATATATATATATATATATATAGATATACATACATACATACATACATACATACATACATATATTCAGTTTGACTCTGATGTGATAACAGTTGCCAGGTTCTCAAAGCTCTGGGAGATAGAGTAGGACTGGCAGTGAGATGGGGGACCCTTGACGATGGGCTGCAAGCTTAAATGCATTGATCAATCAATGAACCAAAACACCATTATTTATGTAATGATGTGTTAAGGTGAGTGAGTTTCTTATGGTGAGTGCTGTGCTCTCTGTTTTACACACACACACACACACACACACACACACACACACACAGAGAGAGAGAGAGAGAGAGAAAGGGAGTAAGAGAGAGTGAACAAATGACCGTCACTCCAAGGACTTTGACAAAGAACACAGCTCCACAAGCTTTAGTATGTCAGTGTTTCTGGTGTTTTAATGTACACCTTTCACCTTATACCTTATTTTCTTGTGTGTGTGTGTGTGTGTGTGTGTGTGTGTGTGTGTGTGTGTGTGTGTGTGTGTGTGTGTGTGTGTGTGTGTAGTTTGAGATAATAGTAATTCCGCTATGTATTTACATTATTTTAGAGCAAGCTAAATATACTGGTTTTCATATATAAAATATTTGTATTTATAATTAAAGTGGTGTATACTATGTATATTCATTAATTACATCCATATTACAGCATGTAATCATTATAATATATGTACTCTAGATTTTTAAGGACGTTCCTTGCATGTCTTTGCCATTAATGTATTTGTAGGTGCATTTTATGTATTTTCTCTCCTCCTTTAAATGGAGTGCCTGAGGGCTGTTATGTATCTGAGTGGTGAGTCAGCCTGTGATGAAATGCCTGCGAGGTAGTGAAACATATAAAGCATTCTGTTTTTTCTCCACTCGTGACTAATGAGGTGATTCAAATAAATGTATATTCATCTCTGTTTCCCCACCTAAATCTGTGCTGCTACAGGTCACAGTAATAAATTATACTTTTAATGACATCACACCTCTAGATGTATCCATTCTCATTGCACCCACAACTCATTGCACCACACACCCTATTCCTTAGGCTTTGCATTGTGCAATTGCAGGTGCAACTATTTGTACTTGGATACACTACATCTGTAGTTAAAATGGTACTTTTAGACACACACATTTCTTGTTTCACACTACATTGTCAGTAATTATGACTCTAGGCATTTTTTGTTTTCTGTTCTTTTGAAAGTGTAAATGATGGAAATAAAATCAAACTTTTTTTGACATGTTATAAGAATGTCTAATCTGTAATTTGATGCCTTTTGGAGATTTTTTCCATCTTTCCTTGGCTTCTTTTTGCACATTAAAATTAATTTTTGCCTGGGGTGCCCAAACTTTCAAGCCCCACTGTACAGGTAAAAACGTGCCCGAAGGAGAGACGAAATATATGAGAGAAGGGGCATGATAACAGAAAAGGTGGTGATATTTAGACACCAGCACACCACTAACATACAACAACCAGCAACGGCTGGTAACAACAAACAGCAACCGCTGAACAGGTAACTGAAGAACAAGAACATGCAGAAACGTCCACGCACTGAGGCGGGCGCTCAATATCCTTTGTGGACTACGAGAAAAGGATTTACTGGTAGGTATTAAAATTAGTGATGAGCGGGTTCGGTTTCTCGGAAACCGAACCCCCCCGAACTTCACCCTTTTTACACGGGTCCGAGGCATACTCGGATTCTCCAGTATGGCTCGGTTAACCCGAGCGCGCCCGAACGTCATCATCCCGCTGTCGGATTCTCGCGAGATTCGGATTCTATATAAGCAGCCGCGCGTCGCCGCCATTTTCACTCGTGCATTGGAAATGTTAGGGAGAGGACGTGGCTGGTGTCCTCTCCGTTTATTCATTGTTGAGTTGATGCAAATATTTGTGCTTGCTTATATCATTGTGGGGACTGGGGAGCAGCTTTATATTAATATAGGAGGAGTACAGTGCAGAGTTTTGCTGATCAGTGACCACCAGTTTTATCCGTTCTCTGCCTGAAAAAAATGCTCCTTATCTGTGCTCAGTGTGCTGCATATATCTGTGCTCACCCTGCTTAATTGTGGGGACTGGGGAGCAGCTGTATTATATAGCAGGAGTACAGTGCAGAGTTTTGCTGACAGTGACCAGCAGTATACGTTGTCTGCCTGAAAAACACTCCATATCTGTGCTCAGTGTGCTGCTTTATTGTGGGGACTGGGGAACACCAGTATAATATATATATAGGAGGAGTACAGTGCAGAGTTTTGCGGACCAGTGACCACCAGTATATAATATATAGCATTACGGTTCAGTAGGCCACTGCTGTACCTACCTCTGTGTCGTCAAGTATACTATCCATCTAGATTCTATACCTGTGGTGCATTTTAGTTTTGCAGTTTGCTGACACAGTGACCACCAGTATATATAGCAGTACGGTACGGAAGGCCACTGCTGTACCTATCTCTGTGTCGTCAAATATACTATCCATCTACATTCTATACCTGTGGTGCATTTTAGTTTTGCAGTTTGCTGACACAGTGACCACCAGTATATATAGCAGTACGGTACAGAAGGCCACTGCTGTACCTACCTCTGTGTCGTCAAGTATACTATCCATCTAGATTCTATACCTGTGGTGCATTTTAGTTTTGCAGTTTGCTGACACAGTGACCACCAGTATATATATAGCAGTACGGTACGGAATGCCACTACTGTACCTACCTTTGTGTCGTCAAGTATACTATCCATCTACATTCTATACCTGTGGTGCATTTTAGTTTTGCAGTTTGCTGACACAGTGACCACCAGTATATATAGCAGTACGGTACGGAAGGCCACTGCTGTACCTACCTCTGTGTCGTCAAGTATACTATCCATCTAGATTCTATACCTGTGGTGCATTTTAGTTTTGCAGTTTGCTGACACAGTGACCACCAGTATATATAGCAGTACGGTACGGAAGGCCACTGCTGTACCTACCTCTGTGTCGTCAAGTATACTATCCATCTACATTCTATACCTGTGGTGCGACCTTGGTGCACCTCTTTTTTTCTTTGCATCATGTGCTGTTTGGGGACAATTTTTTTTAAGTGCCATCCTGCCTGACACTGCAGTGCCACTCCTAGATGGGCCAGGTGTTTGTGTCGGCCACTTGTGTCGCTTAGCTTAGTCACACAGCGACCTTAGTGCGCCTCTTTTTTTCTTTGCATCATGTGCTGTTTGGGGACAATTTTTTTGAAGTGCCATCCTGCCTGACACTGCAGTGCCACTCCTAGATGGGCCAGGTGTTTGTGTCGGCCACTTGTGTCGCTTAGCTTAGCCATCCAGCGACCTTGGTGCACCTCTTTTTTTCTTTGCATCATGTGCTGTTTGGGGACAATTTTTTTGAAGTGCCATCCTGCCTGACACTGCAGTGCCACTCCTAGATGGGCCAGATGTTTGTGTCGGCCACTCGTGTCGCTTAGCTTAGCCATGCAGCGACCTTGGTGCACCTCTTTTTTTCATTGCATCATGTGCTGTTTGGGGACTATTTTTTTGAAGTGCCATCCTGCCTGACACTGCAGTGCCACTCCTAGATGGGCCAGGTGTTTGTGTCGGCAACTTGTGTCGCTTAGCTTAGTCACACAGCGACCTTGGTGCGCCTCTTTTTTTTTTGCATCATGTGCTGTTTGAGGACAATTTTTTTGAAGTGCCATCCTGCCTGACACTGCAGTGCCACTCCTAGATGGGCCACGTGTTTGTGTCGGCCACTTGTGTCGCTTAGCTTAGCCATCCAGCGACCTTGGTGCACCTCTTTTTTTCTTTGCATCATGTGCTGTTTGGGGACAATTTTATTGAAGTGCCATCCTGCCTGACACTGCAGTGCCACTCCTAGATGGGCCAGGTGTTTGTGTCGGCCACTTGGGTCGCTTAGCTTAGTCACACAGCGACCTTGGTGCGCCTCTTTTTTTCTTTGCATCATGCGCTGTTTGGGGACAATTTTTTTGAAGTGCCATCCTGCCTGACACTGCAGTGCCACTCTTAGATGGGCCAGGTGTTTGTGTCGGCCACTTGGGTCGCTTAGCTTAGTCATCCAGCGACCTCGGTGCAAATTTTAGGACTAAAAATAATATTGTGAGGTGTGAGGTGTTCAGAATAGACTGAAAATGAGTGGAAATTATGGTTATTGAGGTTAATAATACTATGGGATCAAAATGACCCCCAAATTCTATGATTTAAGCTGTTTTTGAGGGTTTTTTATAAAAAAAACACCCGAATCCAAAACACACCCGAATCCGACAAAGAATTTTCAGGGAGGTTTTGCCAAAATGCGTCCGAATCCAAAACACGGCCGTGGAACCGAATCCAAAACCAAAACACAAAACCCGAAAAATGTCCAGTGCACATCACTAATTAAATCCTATTTTCTCTAGCATCCATAAGGGATATTGGGGAAAACTAGTATGATGGGGACGTCCCAAAGCTTCCAGAACATGCGGGAATGTGCGGAGACTGCTGCAGCACTGCCTGCCCAAACTGGGTATCCTCTTTGGCCAAGGTATCAAATTTGTAAAACCTCACAAAGGTGTTCTTCCTCGACCAGGTAGCTGCTCGGCATAGTTGCACGGCCGAGGTTCCACGGGCAGCTACCCAGGAAGACCCCACTGATCTTGTAGCGTGGGCCTTCAGAGACCTAGGAACAGGTAAGGCTGCCGACACATAGGCCTGTTGGATAGTGAGCCTAATCCAATGAGCAATGGACTGCTTTGAAGCAGAGCAACCCTTCTTCTGCGTATAATAGAGCACGAACAAGAAATCCGTCTTCCTGACCCGAGCTTGACATAGATCTTCAAAGCACGCACAGCATCCAATGCCTCCGGAGAAGCAGAAGTGTCAGAACTGGATGGAATTACAATAGGTTCATTCAGGTGAAACACGGAGACCACTTTCGGCAGGAACTGCTGCCTAGTTCGGAGCTCCGCTCTGTCCTCGTAAAAGACCAATTATGGACTTTTACATGATAAGGCCCCAATTCTGAGACACGCCTTGCAGAAGCCAGGGCCAGTAACATCACCTTCTTCCACGTGAGGTACTTGTCCTCTACCGTCATCAGAGGTTCAAACCAGGAGGACTGTAGAAATTTCAACACCACATTCAAATCCCAGGGTGCCGTAGGCGGCACAAAAGGAAGCTGTATGTGGAGTACCCCTTGCAAGAAGGTCTGAACTTCTGGCAACACTGCCAATTTCTTCTGAAAGAAAATTGAGAGAGCTGAAATCTGGACCTTAATGGAACCCAGACGTAAGCCCTTATCCACACCAGCCTGCAGGAAACATCAGAAACATCCCAAGTGAAACTCTGCAGGTGGATACGTGCATTCCTCACACCAAGAGACATATCTCCTCCAGATATGATGATAGTGGTTCGACGTTACAGGTTTTCAGGCCTGAACTATGGTAGCAATAACCTTTTTGGAAAGGCCTTTATGAGCTAGGATGTTCCGCTCAACCTCCATGACGTCAAACGAAGTCGCCGTAAGTTCGGGTAGATGAACGTTCCTTGTTGAAAGGGACCACTTCTTAGTGGTAGAGGCCAAGGGTCTTCGACAGACATGTCCAGAAGATCAGCGAACCACGCCCTCCAAGGCCAATCCGTGGCAATCAGAATTGCCTGTACTCCCTGATATCTGATTCGCTTGAGCACCCTTGGGAGCAACGGAATCTGAGGAAACAGGTAGACCAGCCGGTAAGGCCAAGGCGACGTCAGTGCATCTACTACCCTCGCCTGAGGGTCCCTGGTCTGTGAGCAATACCAGGGATGTTTCTTGTTGAGACTAGTGATGAGCGGATTCGGTTTTACTCGGTTTTACTCGGTTCTCAAAACAGCATCTTATTGGCTCTCGGATGTCACGTGTTTTGGATAGCCAATAAGATGCCGTTTTGAGAACCGAGTAAAACCGAGTAAAACCGAGTAAAACCGAACCTCGCTCATCACTAGTTGAGACGTGAAGCCATCATGTCTATTTGTGGGCAACCCCACCCCTTGATGATCTGCTGGAACACCAGATGGTGGAGTCCCCACTTCCCCGGGTGGAGATTGTGACGACTCAGGAATTCCGCCTCCCAGTTGTCCATACCCGAAATGAAGATTGCTGACATGGCTCTTGCATTTCTTTCTGCCCAGAGTAGTATCTTTGACACCTCTTGCATGCAGGCTCTGCTTTTTGTCCATCCTTGTCGATTGATATACGCCACTGCCGTGGCGTTGTCTGACTGCACCTGGATTGCATGATCCTTGAGCAGAGGAGAGGCTTGAAGCAGAGCATTTTAGATTGCCCGAAGTTCCAGAATGTTGATCGGAAGGATGCTTTCGTGGGCTTACCACCTGCCCTGGAACTGGGCCCCTTGGGTGACAGCTCCCTACCCCCTTAGACTCATATCCGTCATGAGGAGGGTCCAATACGGAATCACGAAACTCCGGCCTTTCAGGAGATTGGAGGACTTTAGCCACCACAGGAGGGAAATCCTGGCCTGAGGTGACAGCTGAATCATCCGGTGAATCTGTAGATGTGAGCTGGATCACTTGTTCAGGAGATCCAGCTGAAATGTTCTGGCATGGAACCTCCCATACTGGATTGCCTCGTATGAGGCAACCATCTTGCCTAGCAATCTTATGCAAAGATGTACGGACACTCGAGTAGAGCGGAGCACCATGCGGACCATCTACTGAAGAGTTTTTGCCTTGTCCTCTGGTAGAAACACCTTCTAGGCCACAGTATCCAGCAAAATCCCCAGGAACAGGAGCCTCTGAGTTGGCTCCAGGTGGGACTTCTGTAAGTTGAGGATACACCCATGGTCTGACAGAAGATGGATGGTGCGGTCGATATGGAGCAACAAAAGCTCCCTGGCTCGTGCTTTTATTAAGGTCATCCAGATAATGGACCACATTGATCCCCTGGACCTGGAGTTGAAGCATCATCTCCACCATAACCTTCATGAATACCTACGGGGCTGTAGACAGGCCAAAGGGTAGTGCTTGGAATTGAAAGTGATCGTCCAGCAGGGCAAACCGTAGGTACACCTGATGAGGCAGCCAAAACGGAATATGGAGATAGGCATCCTTGATATCCAAGGAGACCATAAATTCCTGTTCTTCCAGGCCCGTAATTCCTGCTTGCAGGGATTCCATTTTGAACTTGAACACCCTCAAATAAGGATTCAAGGGTTTCAGATTCAGAATGGGTCTGACTGAACCGTCCAGCTTCGGCACCACAAACAGGTTTGTGTAAAACCCCTTGCCGCATTGCGGTAGTGGTACTGGGACAATGACATGGGACTGGACCAACTTTTGGATAGCCTGTTGCAATGTAACTTGCATATCCTCCAAAGCTGGTAAGCCTGATTTGAAAAACCGTTGATGGGGAGTACTGTCGAACTCCAGCCTGTAGCACTGAGAAACAAGATCTCTGACCCAGGCATCCTGGCAGGAAACCTCCCAGATGCGGCTGAAGTGATGCAGTCACGCTCCCACCTTGAGATTCCCTTGGGGTGGGTGTGTACCGTCATACTGAGGCCTTAGTGGAAGCAGAACCGACAGACTATTCCTGAGAACTGGTGCTTTTCGGTTTTCTGGACTTACCTCTGGTGCCTCTAGCCGCATTGGAGGCACCTCTGGCCTTCGATCGAAACCTGTGAGACCGAAAGGACTGGAGAGACAGCCCTGGATAGGAGCGTCTCGCCAGCGGGGTCCCAGAGGGGGGAGAAATGTGGATTTCCCAGCTGTAACTTTGGAAATCCAGGTATCCAATTCGACCCCAAAAAGCCATTCGCCAGAAAAGGAGAGGGATTCAACACTATGTTTGAATTCAGCGTCCGCAATTCACTGACGCAACCACAAGACCTTGCACGCCGACACTGCCATGGCAGAAGTACGATCATTAATGTTCCCCATCTCCTTGAGTAAATCACAGAGGACACGGGTAGTGTCCTGAATGTGCTTCAGGAGGGTTACCAAAGAAATCTAAAGGCATATCCCCCAAGAGACCCCCCTGAACTTTAATGGCCCAAGAATGAATAGCATGGGTCACCCAGCAACCCACAATGATCAGTCTTTGTGCTATACCGGCTGCTGTGTAGATTTAAGTGTAGTCTCTATCTTCCTACCCCTAGGATCCTTCATAATAAAGGAGCCAGGGGCACCGCCTTTTTAGACTCTCCATTGCAAGTTCACCTACCAGACAATACGCTCATACAAAGTCCTCTGTTTTAAATGTTCATGTATTTTTATCTGAAATGCATTAATGTGGGCTTTTATGAGATATTAATAAGTTGGTTGTGGTAATGCACTAGCAGTGCTTTATATCTCTTTTTTGCATTAAACAATTTGCTTATGAGGAAGTGTTGGTGGATGAAGTATCAATACAGCTTGGAGTGAAAGCATATGATGTCACATTCCTTCAGATGCCAAGCCGAGAGGATCTGATTACAGATTTGGATAACATCAAGTGTATCTGGAATATTGAACGTACGTTCTCTATTCCCATCGTTTTTTGTAAGTATAAAATCATATGGGTTATCTTATACCTGGAATCGTCATATGACATAAGGAACTGTGAATACATCTTTGAATATTTGCTGCTATAAAAGGAAAGTTGATTTAAGAAATACGGACATATCTCAGCGCTGTCCCCTGATTCATTTGTTGTGTGTGGATTCTGTTATTGTGAGGACGGTGAAACCTCATTATTAGGAGACAAGCTGCAGAGACATGGAGTGCTTTTTTGGACTAGAATCATTGTTGTATATCTCGGGATCCAGGACATCCCCATCATCCTGTATATCGTCATCTGTATCAGATAGTAGAGCAGGTAAACCACACTTCTAAGGACCTGCATGAGAAAGGGGGGCTGTGCATCTGCCCTAGCAGCTAAATCAGCGACAGCTTCTTGCAGCAGCTGAGTTTTCTGCACATTATCAGTGAGCTGGGATGATATATTTGATATCATAGTCTTAAGAGACTCTAACCAGTGGGGCTCTGGTCCCTCTCCCCCAGCCCATTCACTGATTTGTGAAGATTGACTGCATTGTTCACAGGAAACAGAGTCATTAGATAAGGGAGAGAATCTGGTGTGACATATACTGCACAGCTTCTGTTTACCCATATTTCACAGTATGCACAATAACATACACACAGACAGTTATAATGCAAGCCTGCCCTACTGTATGTGAGAGGAGACACAGAGGTAGAGAGGACACCAGCACACCCTGAGCTGCACAGCCCCAGTGAAGCTGTCGGCTCTCTATAATACAGTAAACAGTAACAATTATTGTCCTAAATAGGCTCAGGATAGTGTACACAAGCGGCTCTCCCCCTTTGCTACACCCTGTTCCAGATATCCAGCATGTCAGAGGATCAGAAAGCGTTGTGTGTGCTGTCTACTGCTGCAGTAAGCAGAGGAAGGGGCCAAAACGCCTCAGGTCCCGCTCTGAGGTAGCTCCACCCCCTCCAATGGCGCTGGAGTTACATACATATATTATACTGGCAAAAGTCTCCTTTTAAGCTTAAAACATCACACAAGTACTATTCAAGCCCTGTTGTGCCAGTTCTACACGGGCGACCTTAGCGGGACCCCCCCTGGGAGGGTCCCGTACGCCGCGCCCGTGGTCAGCCGCACTTTGAACACGGAAGACCCCCATAGCGGGGGCCCCGATTTTAACTCACCACTGATGTCACCTTCAGGCAGCATTAGGGGTGTGCGGCGTGCTGCGGCTGTGACAGCCAAGGCGCAGTGCCCCGATGAACAACAACGCCTCCTGCAGCCGGGAAGCAGCTCTGCACCTCATAAGGCCGGTGATCCCTCCTCTTCCCCCAACTCCCACGGTGCAGGTATGCTGTTGCCCAGACAGCATACCGAAAAAAATAAAAGATTAAAAGAAACTGAAGAAAACTCTCTGGAGCTGCAGAGATGTGTATCCTCTCCTGAGGGCACTTTTTTCTAAACTGCCTGTGGGAGGGGGCATAGAGGGGAGAAGCCAGCACACCCAATTGAAGAAATGTAAAGTGCACCGGCTACTTTGGACCCCATCTATACCCATCGTACTAGTTTTCCCCAATATCCCTTATGAATGCTAGAGAAAGTAAGATATATGTCACAGAATTTGTCTTAATTATATAGGAGGCATTTAATTTAATTTCCCTAGTTCAAAACAAACAAAACATAGCTAATGGTGTCACTTTCGACATCTAGATTGTAAGCTCTTGTGGTATTGCAGCTTTGCACTTACTTTGTAATGTATGTATTCTTTATTTTATACAGCAATGCATAATGCTAAGTAATATAAAACAAGATTTTTATAATAAAATCACATGATAATAAAGTCCAGAAATGCTAAAGTCACATGCCTCTGGTCTTTATAATTACATATGTTTCTCCTAACTAACAATATATCAAATGGACACTTACTTTCAATAGAGATGTTACTAAATTTCCTTTTAGCTGTAGAACATTTCCCAATATGGGCAGAGGGGTAGGTCCTGGGGGTAAGTCCCTTCTTCTCAGGTGTAGTTTAAAACTTATTACTAAGATGAGAAAAGAGACAGCCAGAGTAAGGATGAGAGTGGCATCTTCTGGGAGATTCATCTCTAATTACTGTAGATTGCCAGGGGAATGCAGGTGGTGTAGTGCCTTTGTGCTAGTCTCTGTATTTATAGGAAGGAATAACAAATATCTGGGTGTGGTATAAATTGCACAAGTTTTTCATACTTGCAGTAAATGTTGATTCATCCTTTTTATATTCATACGTCTATGAAATGATGACTTTGCATATTTCTATCAGCATGTATTTGGCATCCCAACATTCTGAATACCGGCCGTCAGAAATCCGACAAAGGAATCCCGAACGTAAGTCAGGGACAAATGCAGGATTTACATGGGGGGGTTTCTATACACACACATGCACAAGTTTGTATATATATATATATATATAATGCAGCAAGTTGGCGGCATGAAATATTGCCTTTATTATCCTACATTTCGGGGGTGAGCCCATCATCACCCATGAAATATAGGATAGGAAATGTCACTCTCTTAACTTCACTATAAAAGACTCTAAGTACTGTACCACCAACTTGCTGCATTATATTGGCGTATTGGCTCCCTGGAGGGCACTGGAGCATCCATACAGTACCTGGATTTTTACTGTTAACAATAAGTACTGGATTTCATAAAAAACACATAGTGTGTTTATATATATATATATATATATATATATATGAATAGGTGGGTGTGTAAAAAATGTCTGTATACTGTAGTATAAACTAACACACACATTGCATGCACACACTTATAAATTGCACACATACATACAGTGTACTGTATAATGTACCGCACACATACTTTACATTCATACAAACATATGCTCACATGCCTGGGGCTGGGATGAGGAGACGGGCATCCACGGCACAGCAGAATGTGAGGATGTGGGAGCTGAGCATGCACAACAGCTCCTGTCCTACGCTCCTCCGTCCTGACATCCAGTGCAGAGAGCTCAGTGTCAGACAGAGCTCCCTGCATCAGCGGCTGCGATTGTGAACGCGATCGCGGTTTTAATTGAGATGGATACACAGCTGTCTCCATCTCTGGAGGAGAAAAAAATATTTCAGACAATCAGGGGAGGGGGGTTTCTGGGTACCCATAAACCCCCCCTGCGTGCGCTACTGTAAGTATGGTGGTTATGGTGCAGTGGGTTAGGGTTAGGCACTAGGGGAAGGGTTAGGGTAAGGCTGCGGGAGGAAGGGATGGGGTTAGGCTGTAGAAGGGTTAGGCTTAGGCTGCAGGGGGAAACGGTTAGGGTTAGGCTGTGGTTGGGATGATTAGGTTTAGAGTAAGGGTTACTTTAATTTCAGAAAAGTGTTGGGATTATGCCAGTTGGGATACTGCTGTCGGCATCCTGACTGCCGGGAACCCGTACCCAACCCTTTATATCATGTGTTTGAAAGAAGGCAAAAATTGTATCCAATTGTGATACATATAAATACATATATTTCAAAGGGTGGGATGTGCAAAACATTGCATCCGTGACGTAATTCTGTACATCCTGCCTCTTAATAATGCCAGTATGTGCCTAGAAATGCGCAAATGATAACTCTTCCCCCTTCTGCGCATAAGCAGTGTGATGTGATGGCCATCGGGGGTGCTGAGAGGGATCCAATTGGATCCCTCACAGGGGAAAATGCAAAGAGAAGCCAATAAGCATCTTCTGGATAATGCCACATAAAGATGGCATTACCCACCGGGACTAAGCTCCGGAATGTTTTGCATTCATCTAGCTTGGTACATATGGGAAAAGTGGCCACATTCCTTTTATGGATATTTGCCCGTATTTTCCTTTTAGTGCATCCCACCCATAGTGAGAATATTAATAATGATAATAAATACTAAGATAAATAGTATGATTCATACCTTGGCCTGCTGAGGTGTGTGCATCCAGTGGACTGCAAAATACAGAGCACAATTACGGAACATACCATGTGGTGTCATGTCATGAAAAACTATTTCTAATTATTGTTAACAATATCCCGCTATATATAAAAGTTAACCCATAGAGACATACGTTGTGATAACCTCTGTCCCTATGCAGGGCAGTAGGAAGCTGTGCCATGCCCGGGTACTTTTCTGGGTGCGTGGCCTAATTGTAGCCAGGGTTCGCAGTGAGCCCCCCACGAGGGGAAAATCCTACTGTTGCTATGCGTCCCATGTTGCAGGACCCATTCGCGCACACGTAGAATGGGTACTGCACATGCACAAAGAGCCAAAAATTGGTGCTTTGCAATGATGGGTGCAGATGCAACCACACCTGAATGACCCCTAGTGTCAGCGTACCCATCCTAACACAAAATTCTCAATTTCAATGTACAAAGTTACATAATAACCTACAGCTATCAGTCCGATAAAGCAGGGACCACTATTGAGACATTCTTTAGTTTTGTTTTCTGCCTCCTCAAGAATAAAATGAATTGTAATTCAGCTGATGCAGTATCTCTCATCTCACGTAGGGGGACATTCATTATGAAAACATTGTGCAATGGGAATTGTTAGTTTTAAATTCTCATTGCATTCTGTCACAATATTTTCCTTAATTTCAAAATTATTCATTATGGACCCATCTTAAAATTATCACTCCCGAAAAACTGGACTTTTTACAAATCCAGTTCTCCGGTAAGTGATAGTTTCCCCCACTGGCTGCTCGGCTGCAGAAGTCGAGATGCAGCCGCGCAAACCCCCACCCCCTGCCGGCGCCTTATTGCCATAGCTGCTGGGCTGCAGAGGATGCACTGCAGCCACGACCCCCTGCCCACACACACTGGAAACTTATTGCCGGGTCTGTACAATATGGAGTCACTTGAGGTTATCATCCCTACTCTTAGCTTATTCTCCTTGGCCTCTTTGCTACTTTTGACACTGTGGACCACCCTCTTCTCCTGCAAATATTTCACTCCTATGGTCTGTGTGATACTACTAGAGATGAGTGGGTTCGGTTCGTCGAGATCTGACCCGCCTCGAACTTCACCTATTTTACACGGGTCTGAGGCAGGCTCGGATCTTCCCACCTTGCTCGGTTAACCCGAACGAGGCGAACGTCATCATCCTGCTGTACGATTCTCGCGAGATTCATATTCTATATAAAGAGCCATGTGTCGCCACCATTTTTACTCGTGCATTGGAGATTGAATGGAGAGGACGTGGCTACGTTCTCTGCCTGAAAAGCTCCATATCTGTGCTCAGTGTGCTGCAAATATCTGTGCTCAGTGTGCTGCAAATATCTACGTTCTCTGCCTGAATAGCTCCATATATGTGCTCAGTGTGCTGCAAATATCTGTGCTCAGTGTGCTGCATTTTGGTGACCAACAGTATATAGTACAGTACAGTACAGTAGGCCATTGCTGTATCTTGCAGCTCTGTGTCACTGCAAGTATCCATTCCATATCTGTGCTGCATTTTTGTGAGCAGTATATATAGTAGTACAGTGCAGCATTTTGGTGACCAACAGTATATAGTTGTACAGTACAGTAGGCCACTGCTGTATCTTGCAGCTCCGTGTCACTGCAAGTATCCATTCCATATCTGTGCTGCATTTTTGTGAGCAGTATATATAATAGTACAGCGCAGCATTTTGGTGACCAACAGTATATCGTTGTACAGTCCAGTAGGCCATTGCTGTATCTTGCAGATCTGTGTCACTGCAAGTATCCATTCCATATCTGTGCTGCATTTTTGTGAGCAGTATATATAGTAGTACAGTGCAGCATTTTGGTGACCAAGAGTATATAGTTGTACAGTACAGTAGGCCATTGCTGTATCTTGCAGATCTGTGTCACTGCAAGTATCCATTCCATATCTGTGCTGCATTTTTGTGAGCATTATATATAGTAGTACAGTGCAGCATTTTGGTGACCAACAGTATATAGTTGTACAGTACAGTAGGCCATTGCTGTATCTTGCAGCTCTGTGTCACTGCAAGTATCCATTCCATATCTGTGCTGCATTTTTGTGAGAAGCATATATAGTAGTACAGTGCAGCATTTTGGTGACCAACAGTATATAGTTGTACAGTACAGTAGGCCACTGCTGTATCTTGCAGCTCCGTGTCACTGCAAGTATCCATTCCATATCTGTGCTGCATTTTTGTGAGCAGTATATATAGTAGTACAGTGCAGCATTTTGGTGACCAACAGTATATAGTTGTACAGTACAGTAGGCCATTGCTGTATCTTGCAGATCTGTGTCACTGCAAGTATCCATTCCATATCTGTGCTGCATTTTTGTGAGCAGTATATATAGTAGTACAGTGCAGCATTTTGGTGACCAAGAGTATATAGTTGTACAGTACAGTAGGCCATTGCTGTATCTTGCAGATCTGTGTCACTGCAAGTATCCATTCCATATCTGTGCTACATTTTTGTGAGCAGTATATATAGTAGTATAGTGCGGCATTTTGGTGACCAACAGTATATAGTTGTACAGTAAAGTAGGCCATTGCTGTATCTTGCAGCTCCATGTCACTGCAAGTATCCATTCCATATCTGTGCTGCATTTTTGTGAGCAGTATATATAGTAGTACAGTGCAGCATTTTGTTGACCAACAGTATATAGTTGTACAGTACAGTAGGCCATTGCTGTATCTTGCAGCTCTGTGTCACTGCAAGTATCCATTCCATATCTGTGCTGCATTTTTGTGAGCAGTATATATAGTAGTAGAGTGCAGCATTTTGGTGACCAACAGTATATAGTTGTACAGTCCAGTAGGCCATTGCTATTGATATAATAATATTACTGGCATATAATTCCACACATTAAAAAATGGAGAACAAAAATGTGGAGGGTGAAATAGGGAAAGATCAAGATCCACTTCCACCTAGTGCTGAAGCTGCTGCCACTAGTCATGGCAGAGACGATTCAATGCCATCAACGTCATCTGCCAAGGCCGATGCCCAATGTCATAGTAGAGAGCATGTAAAATCCAAAAAACCAAAGTTCAGTAAAATGACCCAAAAGTCTAAATTAAAAGTGTCTGAGGAGAAGCGTAAACTTGTCAATTTTCCATTTACGACACGGAGTGGCAAGGAATGGCTGAGGTACTGGCCTATGTTCATGGCTAGTGAGTGGTTCAGCTTCACATGAGGATGGAAGCACTCATACTCCCGCTAGAAAACTGAAAAGAGTTAAGATGGCAAAATCCCCAAGGAGAGTCCAATTGTGTCGTTTGCGATGCCTGACCTTCCTAACACTGGACGGGAAGAGGTGGCTCCTTCCACCATTTGCACGCCCCCTGGAATTGCTGGAAGGAGCACCCACAGTCCAGTTCCTGATAGTCAAATTGAAGATGTCACTGTTGAAGTACACCAGGATGAGGATATGGGTGTTGCTGGCGCTGATGAGGAAATTGACAAGGAGGATTCTGATGGTGAGGTGGTTTGTTTAAGTCAGGCACCCGGGGAGACACTTGTTGTCCGTGGGATGAATATGGCCATTGACATGCCTGGTCAAATTACAAATAAAATCAGCTCTTTGGTGTGGAATTATTTTAACAGAAATGCAGACAACAGGTGTCAAGCCGTGTGTTGCCTTTGTCAAGCTGTAATAAGTAGGGGTAAGGACGTTAACCACCCAGGAACATCCTCCCTTATACGTCACCTGGAGCGAATTCATCAGAAGTCATAGACAAGTTCAAAAACTTTGGGTGACAGCGGAAGCAGTCCACTGACAACTAAATCCCTTCCTCTTGTAACCAAGCTCCTGCAAACCACACCACCAACTCCCTCAGTGTCTATTTCCTCCTTAGACCGGAACGCCAATAGCCCTGCAGGCCATGTCACTGGCAAGTCTGACGAGTCCTCTCCTAACTGGGATTCCTCCGATGAATCCTTGAGTGTAACACCTACTGCTGCTGGCGCTGCTGTTGTTGCTGCTGGGAGTCGATCGTCATCCCAGAGGGGAAGTCGGAAGACCACTTGTACTACTTCCAGTAAGCAATTGACTGTCCAACAGTACTTTGCGAGGAAGATGAAATATCACAGCAGTCATCCTGCTGCAAAGCGGATAACTCAGGCCTTGGCAGCTGTGTTGGTGTTAGACGTGTGTCTGGTATCCACCGTTAATTCACAGGGACTTAGAGAATTTCTTGAGGTAGTGTGTCCCCGGTACCAAATCCCATCTAGGTTCCACTTCTCTATGCAAGCGATACCAAGAATGTACACAGACGTCAGAAAAAGACTCACCAGTGTCCTAAAAAATGCAGTTGTACCCAATGTCCACTTAACCACGGACATGTGGACAAGTGGAGCAGGGCAGACTCAGGACTATATGACTGTGACATCCCACTGGGTAGATGTATTGCCTCCTGCAGCAAGAACAGCAGCAGCAGCGGCACCAGTAGCAGCATCTCGCAAACGCCAACTCATTCCTAGGTAGGCTACGCTTTGTATCACCGCTTTCCATAAGAGGCACACAGCTGACAACCTCTTACGGAAACTGAGGAACATCATCACAGATTGGCTTACCCCAATCGGACTCTCCTGGGGATTTGTGACATCGGACAACGCCACCAATATTGTGCGTGCATTACATGTGGGCAAATTCCAGAACGTCCCATGTTTTGCACATACAATTAATTTGGTGGTGCAGATTTTTTTTTAAATGACAAGGGCGTGCAAGAGATGCTGTCGGTGGCCCGAAGAATTGCGGGCCACTTTTGGCATTCAGCCACCGCGTGCCAAAGACTGGAGCACCAGCAAACACTCCTGAACCTGCCCCGCCATCATCTGAAGCAAGAGGTGGTAACGAGGTGGAATTCAACCCTCTATATGCTTCAAAGGATGGAGGAGCAGCAAAAGGCCATTCAAGCCTATACATCTGCCTACGATATAGGCAAAGGAGGGAGAATGCACCTGACTCAAGCGCAGTGAAGAATGATTTCAATGTTGTGCAAGGTTCTGCAACCCTTTGAACTTGCCACACGTGAAGTCAGTTCAGACACTGCCAGCCTGAGTCAGGTCATTCCCCTCATCAGGCTTTTGCAGAAGCAGCTGGAGAGTTTGAAGGAGGAGCTAAGATGGAGCGATTCCGCTAGGCATGTGGGACTTGTGGATGGAGCCCTTAATTCGCTTAACCAGGATTCACGGGTGATCAATCTGTTGAAATCAGAGCACTACATTTTGGCCACCGTGCTCGATCCTAGTTTTAAAGCCTACGTTGTATCTCTCTTTCCGGCAGATACAAGTCTGCAGAGGTTCAAAGACCTGCTGGTGAGACACTTGTCAACTCAAGCGGAACGTGACCTGTCAACAGCTCCTCCTTCACATTCTCCCACAACTGGGGCTGCGAGGAAAAGGCTAAGAATTTCGAGCCCACCCGCTGGCGGTGATGCAGGGCAGTCTGGAGCGAGTGCTGACATCTGGTCCGGACTGAAGGACCTGCCAACAATTACTGACATGTCGTCTACTGTCACTGCATATGATTCTCTCACCATTGAAAGAATGGTGGAGGATTATATGAGTGACCGCATCCAAGTAAGCACGTCAGACAGTCCGTACGTATACTGGCAGGAAAAAGAGGCAATTTGGAGGCCCTTGCACAAACTGGCTTTATTTTACCTAAGTTTCCCCCCCCCCTCCAGTGTGTACTCTGAAAGAGTGTTTAGTGCAGCCGGTCACCTTGTCAGCGATCGGCGTACGAGGTTACTTCCACAAAATGTGGAGAAGATTATGTTCATCAAAATGAATTACAGGTTGAGTATCCCTTATTCAAAATGCTTGGGACCAGAAGTATTTTGGATATCGGATTTTTCCGTATTTTGGAATAATTGCATACCATAATGAGATATCATGGCGATGGGACCCAAGTCTAACCACAGAATGAATTTATGTTTCATATACACCTTATACACACAGCCTGAAGGTCATTTTAGCCAATATTTTTAATAACTTTGTGCATTAAACAAAGTGTGTGTACATTCACACAATTTAATTAGGTTTCATATACACCTTATACACACAGCCTGAAGGTCATTTAATACAATATTTTTAATAACTTTGTTTATTAAACGAAGTTTGTGTACATTGTGCCATCAGAAAACAAAGATTTCACTATCTCAGTCTCACTCCAAAAATTTCGTATTTCGGAATATTCCGTATTTCGGAATATTTGGATATGGGATACTCAACCTGATTAATCAATTCCTCCATGGAGACATTCCCCATCAATTGCCTCCAGAGAGTACACAGGGACCTGAGATGGTGAATTCCAGTGGGGATGAATTAATACTCTGTGAGTAGGGGGATGTACACAGTGAAAGGGGTGAGGAATCGGAGGATGATGATGAGGTGGACATCTTGCCTCTGTAGAGCCAGTTTGAGCAAGGAGAGATTGTTTGCCTCTTTTTTTGGTGGGGGCCGAAACCAACCAGTCATTTCAGCAACAGTCATGTGCTGTGGCTGAAATGATGGGTTTGTTAAAGTGTGCATGTCCTGTTTATACAACATATGGGTGGGTGGGAGGGCTCAAGGACAATTCCATCTTGCACCTTTTTTTATTATTTATCTTTGCATCATGTTTGGGGCCAGTTTTTTAAGTGCCATCCTGTCTGACACTGCAGTGCCCCTCCTAGATGGGCCAGGTGTTTGTGCCGCCCACTTGGGTCACTTAGCTTAGTCATCCAGCGACCTCGGTGCAAATTTTAGGACTAAAAATAATATTGTGAGGTGTGAGGTGTTCAGAATAGACTTGAAATGAGTGGAAATTATGGTTATTGAGGTTAATAATACTATAATATCAAAATTACCCCCAAATTCTATGATTTAAGCTGATTTTGAGGGGGTTTTGAAAAAAAAAAAAAACACCCGAATCCAAAACACACCCGTATCAGACAAAATTTTCTGTGAGGTTTTGCCAAAACACGTCCGCGGAACCGAATCCAAAACCAAAACACAAAAGCCGAAAAATTTCCGGTGCATATCTCTAGATACTACCCTTTCCTGGCTGTCCTCCTACCTCTCTGAGCGTTCCTCAGAGATGCAGCAATGTTTACATACCATGTAAACAGATTAATACTGTACCTACAATAAGATTATCAAAAGTAATTTAGAAATGAATGTACATTGGACTGGTTTAACAGCTTTGCACAAGCTTGAGCCTGCTTCATTTAGTGGTTTACAGGGCCGCCAACAGGAATTCTGGGGCCCGGTACGCACATATCTCTGGGGGCCCCCAAATTTGACCCTGCCACCCTCGGCCCCCACCTGCACATCCCTCTGTTGTGTGTACCTATGCATATACCGGTGTGTGTGTGTGTGTGTGTGTGTGTGTGTGTATATATATATATATATATATATATATATATACTGTTTATATACATATATATATATATATATATATATATATATTAGTGATGAGCGGGTTCGGTTTCTCGGAAACCGAACCCCCCCGAACTCCTCCCTTTTTACACGGGTCCGAGCCATACTCGAATTCTCCCGTATGGCTCGGTTAACCCGAGCGTGCCCGAACGTCATCATCCCGCTGTCGGATTCTCGCGAGATTCGGATTCTATATAAGCAGCCGTGCGTCGCCGCCATTTTCACTCGTGCATTGGAAATGTTAGGGAGAGGACGTGGCTGGCGTCCTGTCCGTTATTGTTGAACTTGATTGTGCATTATTGCTTAATTGTGGGGAGGGCTAGGGAGCAGCTTTATATTAATATAGGAGGAGTACAGTGCAGAGTTTTACTGATTAGTGACCACTAGTTATCCGTTCTCTGCCTGAAAAAAACGCTCCATATCTGTGCTCAGTGTGCTGCATATATCTGTGCTCACACTGCTTAATTGTGGGGACTGGGGAGCAGCTGTATTATATAGCAGGAGTACAGTGCAGAGTTTTGGTGACAGTGACCACCAGTATACGTTGTCTGCCTGAAAAACACTCCATATCTGTGCTCAGTGTGCTGCTTTATTGTGGGGACTGGGGACCACCAGTATAATATTATATAGGAGGAGTACAGTGCAGAGTTTTGCTGACCAGTGACCAAAAGTATATAATATATAGCATTACGGTACAGTAGGCCACTGCTGTACCTAGCTCTGTGTCGTCATTAAGTATACTATCCATCTACATTCTATACCTGTGGTGCATTTCAGTTGTGTAGTTTGCTGACACAGTGACCACCAGTATATATAGCAGTACAGTACGGAAGACCACTGCTGTACCTACCTCTGTGTCGTCATTAAGTATACTATCTATCTACATTCTATACCTGTGGTGCATTTTAGTTTTGCAGTTTGCTGACACAGTGACCACCAGTATACTATATATAGCAGTACGGTACGGAAGGCCACTGCTGTACCTACCTCTGTGTCGTCATTAAGTATACTACCCATCTACATTCTATACCTGTGGTGCATTTTAATTTTGCAGTTTGCTGACGCAGTGACCACCAGTATACTATATATAGCAGTACGGTACGGAAGGCCACTGCTGTACCTACCTCTGTGCCGTCATTAAGTATACTATCCATCTACATTCTATACCTGTGGTGCAATTTAGTTTTGCAGTTTGCTGACACAGTGACCACCAGTATACTATATATAGCAGTACGGTACGGAAGGCCACTGCTGTACCTACCTCTGTGTCGTCATTAAGTATACTATCCATCTACATTCTATACCTGTGGTGCATTTTAGTTTTGCAGTTTGCTGACACAGTGACCACCAGTATACTATATATAGCAGTACGGTACGGAAGGCCACTGCTGTACCTACCTCTGTGTCGTCATTAAGTATACTATCCATCTACATTCTATACCTGTGGTGCATTTTAGTTTTGCAGTTTGCTGACACAGTGACCACCAGTATACTATATATAGCAGTACGGTACGGAAGGCCACTCCTGTACCTACCTCTGTGTCGTCATTAAGTATACTATCCATCTACATTCTATACCTGTGGTGCATTTTAGTTTTGCAGTTTGATGACACAGTGACCACCAGTATACTATATATAGCAGTATGGTACGGAAGGCCACTGCTGTACCTACCACTGTGTCGTCATTAAGTATACTATCCATCTACATTCTATACCTGTGGTGCATTTTAGTTTTGAGGTTTGCTGACACAGTGATCACCAGTATACTATTTATAGCAGTACGGTACGGAAGGCCACTGCTGTACCTACCACTGTGTTGTCATTAAGTATACTATCCATCTAGATTCTATACCAGTGGTGCATATTAGTTTTGCAGTTTGCTGACACAGTGACCACCAGTATATATAGAAGTACGGTACGGAAGGCCACTGCTCTACCTACCTCTGTGTCGTCAAGTATACTATCCATCCATACCTTCGGTGCATTTCAGTTGTGCGCAGTATATATAGTAGTAGGCCATTGCTACTGATACTGGCATATAATTCCACACATTAAAAAATGGAGAACAAAAATGTGGAGGTTAAAATAGGGAAAGATCAAGATCCATTTCCATCTCGTGCTGAAGCTGCTGCCACTAGTCATGGACGAGACGATGAAATGCCATCAACGTCGTCTGCCAAGGCCGATGCCCAATGTCATAGTAGAGAGCATGTAAAATCCAAAAAACCAAAGTTCAGTAAAATGACCCAAAAATCAAAATTGAAAGCATCTGATGAGAAGCGTAAACTTGCCAAGATGCCATTTACGACACGGAGTGGCAAGGAACGGCTGAGGCCCTGGCCTATGTTCATGGCTAGTGGTTCAGATTCACATGAGGATGGAAGCACTCATCCTCTCGCTAGAAAAATGAAAAGACTTAAGCTGGCAAAAGCACAGCAAAGAACTGTGCGTTCTTCGTAATCACAAATCCCCAAGGAGAGTCCAATTGTGTCGGTTGCGATGCCTGACCTTCCCAACACTGGACGGGAAGAGCTTGCGCCTTCCACCATTTGCACGCCCCCTGCAAGTGCTGGAAGGAGCACCCGCAGTCCAGTTCCTGATAGTCAAATTGAAGATGTCACTGTTGAAGTACACCAGGATCACCACCAACTCCCTCAGTATCAATTTCCTCCTTACCCAGGAAAGCCAATAGTCCTGCAGGCCATGTCACTGACAAGTCTGACGAGTCCTCTCCTGCCTGGGATTCCTCTGATGCATCCTTGAGTGTAACGCCTACTGCTGCTGGCGCTGCTGTTGTTGCTGCTGGGAGTCGATCGTCATCCCAGAGGGGAAGTCGGAAGACCACTTGTACTACTTCCAGTAAGCAATTGACTGTCCAACAGTCCTTTGCGAGGAAGATGAAATATCACAGCAGTCATCCTGCTGCAAAGCAGATAACTGAGGCCTTGGCAGCCTGGGCGGTGAGAAACGTGGTTCCGGTATCCACCGTTAATTCAGAGGCAACTAGAGATTTGATTGAGGTACTGTGTCCCCGGTACCAAATACCATCTAGGTTCCATTTCTCTAGGCAGGCGATACCGAAAATGTACACAGACCTCAGAAAAAGAGTCACCAGGGTCCTAAAAAAATGCAGTTGTACCCAATGTCCACTTAACCACGGACATGTGGACAAGTGGAGCAGGGCAGACTCAGGACTATATGACTGTGACAGCCCACTGGGTAGATGTATTGCCTCCCGCAGCAAGAACAGCAGTGGCGGCACCAGTAGCTGCATCTCGCAAACGCCAACTCGTTCCTAGGCAGGCTACGCTTTGTATCACCGCTTTCCAGAAGAGGCACACCGCTGACAACCTCTTACGGAAACTGAGGAAGATCATCGCAGAATGGCTTACCCCAATTGGACTCTCCTGGGGATTTGTGACATCGGACAACGCCACCAATATTGTGCGTGCATTACATCTGGGCAAATTCCAGCACGTCCCATGTTTTGCACATACATTGAATTTGGTGGTGCAGAATTATTTAAAAAACGACAGACGCGTGCAAGAGATGCTGTCGGTGGCCCGAAGAATTGCGGGCCACTTTTGGCATTCAGCCACCGCGTACAGAAGACTGGAGCACCATTAAACAGTCCTGAACCTGCCCTGCCATCATCTGAAGCAAGAGGTGGTAACGAGGTGGAATTCAACCCTCTATATGATTCAGAGGATGGAGGAGCAGCAAAAGGCCATTCAAGCCTATACATCTGGCCACGATATAGGCAAAGGAGGGGGAATGCACCTGACTCAAGCGCAGTGGAGAATGATTTCAACGTTGTGCAAGGTTCTGCAACCATTTGAACTTGCCACACGTGAAGTCAGTTCAGACACTGCCAGCCTGAGTCAGGTCATTCCCCTCATCAGGCTTTTGCAGAAGAAGCTGGAGACACTGAAGGAGGAGCTAAAACAGAGCGATTCCGCTAGGCATGTGGGACTTGTGGATGGAGCCCTTAATTCGCTTAACCAGGATTCACGGGTGGTCAATCTGTTGAAATCAGAGCACTACATTTTGGCCACCGTGCTCGATCCTAGATTTAAAACCTACGTTGGATCTCTCTTTCCGGCAGACACAAGTCTGCAGAGGTTCAAAGACCTGCTGGTGAGAAAATTGTCAAGTCAAGCGGAACGTGACCCGTCAACATCTCCTCCTTCACATTCTCCCGCAACTGGGGGTGCGAGGAAAAGGCTAAGAATTCCGAGCCCACCCGCTGGTGGTGATGCAGGGCAGTCTGGAGCGAGTGCTGACATCTGGTCCGGACTGAAGGACCTGCCAACGATTACTGACATGTCGTCTACTGTCACTTCATATGATTCTCTCACCATTGAAAGAATGGTGGAGGATTATATGAGTGACCACATCCAAGTAGGCATGTCAGACAGTCCGTACGTATACTGGCAGGAAAAAGAGGCAATTTGGAGGCCCTTGCACAAACTGGCTTTATTCTACCTAAGTTGCCCTCCCTCCAGTGTGTACTCCGAAAGAGTGTTTAGTGCAGCCGCTCACCTTGTCAGCAATCGGCGTACGAGGTTACTTCCAGAAAATGTGGAGAAGATGATGTTCATCAAAATGAATTATAATCAATTCCTCCGTGGAGACATTCACCAGCAGCAATTGCCTCCACAAAGTACACAGGGACCTGAGATGGTGGATTCCAGTGGGGATGAATTAATAATCTGTGAGGAGGGGGATGTACACAGTGAAAGGGGTGAGGAATCGGAGGATGATGATGAGGTGGACATCTTGCCTCTGTAGAGCCAGTTTGTGCAAGGAGAGATTGATTGCTTCTTTTTTTGGTGGGGGCCCAAACCAACCAGTCATTTCAGTCACAGTCGTGGGGCAGACCCTGTCGCCGAAATGATGGGTTTGTTAAAGTGTGCATGTCCTGTTTATACAACATAAGGGTGGGTGGGAGGGCACAAGAACAATTCCATCTTGCACCTCTTTTTTCTTTCATTGTTCTTTGCATCATGTGCTGTTTGGGGACAATTTTTTTGAAGTGCCATCCTGCCTGCCACTGCAGTGCCACTCCTAGATGGGCCAGGTGTTTGTGTCGGCCCCTTGTGTCGCTTAGCTTAGTCACACAGCGACCTTAGTGCGCCTCTTTTTTTCTTTGCATCATGTGCTGTTTGGGGACTATTTTTTTGAAGTGCCATCCTGCCTGACACTGCAGTGTCACTCCTAGATGGGCCAGGTGTTTGTGTCGGCCACTTGTGTCGCTTAGCTTAGCCATCCAGCGACCTCGGTGCAAATTTTAGGACTAAAAATAATATTGTGAGGTGTGAGGTGTTCAGAATAGACTGGAAATGAGTGGAAATTATGGTTATTGAGGTTAATAATACTATGGGATCAAAATGACCCCCAAATTCTATGATTTAAGCTGTTTTTTAGGGTTGTTTTTTTTTTAAAAACACCCGAATCCAAAACACACCCGAATCTGACAAAAAAATTTCGGTGAGGTTTTGCCAAAACGCGTCCGAATCCAAAACACGGCCGCGGAACCAAATCCAAAACCAAAACACAAAACTCGAAAAATGTCCGGTGCACATCACTAATATATATATACTTATTTTTCATGGGTTCATGAGAATGGTTTCAAGTATACTCTAAGAGAAAGAGTGAATTGTAATAGCGAATTCGTAATTTATAGAATTACATGTAGCTGCAATTTAATGTACGTTGGTAAAACCAAAAGGAATGTCAAACTTAGAATACAAGAACATTTGTGAGGTATAAAAAACAAGGTCAATAATCACAGCTTACTACGACATTTTTTAGAGATACTCAAATCCAATCCCAAAGATTTGAAGTTTACTATTCTTGAATTAGTTAAATTGGGACCAAAGGGGGGAGATAGGGAACTCATGTTATCTAGAAGAGAATTATTTGGGATTTTTACTCTCTCTCCCAAAGGGCTCAATGAGAGCATAGACATCGTGTCATTTTTGTGAAAATGACTTTTTCAGGCAGTAAATATTATTTTACAGTAAAAATATAAATATTAATTAATTTTTATTAAATAATGTATGAAGAATAGTTAAATATATTTATTTATCACTCAAATGTCACATTTCCCTATCACATTAGTATCACTTTAGTTTTGATTAGTAGTAATAATAAGGATACCCCAGCACATTTAGATTAAGTTAATTCACAAATATTAAATATTTATCAGCCAGTAAGTGGCTATTTATCTAGGGTTTATTTATTTCCCAGGAAATATGCATCTGAGTCATAAACACACTTAATCTTATAAATTCTAAATAAATAACAAACTAGCTATAAGTTTTTGTCTCTATATGTATTTGGCCTGAGGAAAGGGCAGAAGCCCTGAAACAGCTGTAGCCTGTTCAATACATTTTTCACTGCATTTTACTGTCTCCAGTGCCGTTCTTTTGCTGGACTTATATATATATATATATATATATATATATATATATATATATATACATACACAGATTGGATCGGCACTCACTTCCAGTGGGTGGGTGCCCTCTGTTTGAGTGAGTATATCCAAAGAATGATCAGCGGCACTCCACAGCTTTTCAATCACAAGTATATTTGCATAATTACATGTACAGGATAACTGACGTTTTGTGGTTCAAAGCCCTGTTTTCAAAGGTGTACACGTCATATAAGAACATATTATTTTTGTTATTATTGTTTTGTTTTTGCATGTATTGTTCTTATATGACATGTACACCTTACCTTGAAAACAGGGCTTTGAACCCCCGAAACGTCGGTTATCCTGTACATTATGCAAATATACTTGTGAATTGAAATATACATACACACAGATATATATATCTGTCATGTTGGAGGGTATGCCATCAGACGCTATGTCTTTTGGGTCATTATCATGTATTATTGATATTCCTGGTGCTGTCTTTAAGGATGGAAATTGTGTTATATAATACTGGGTATGTGAGCAATGCTTCTTTACAGTGAGCTACAATGGAATTAATTAAGCAAACTGCATACCCTCCAACATGACCCGCCCCACTAGGTACAAAATACTCTGTTTCTGGACTTCCCTATTAATTTATTATTGCATCACTTGTGAAGAAACAGCTTTCTTATCATTTAACTAGTTCAACACAGGTGATGGAAATCATAAATTAAGAGGGAAGTCCAGGAACAGAGCATTTTATACCTAGTGGGGCGGATCATGTTGGAGGGTCTGCAACTGTCATTAACCTCTTCTGCATATATAATACAGAAAATTGGTATATTTTCTATGATGGTGGGTTGCTTTGAAATCTCCTATATAATCTCCTATATAATTGCCCTGATCTGTCACTCTGTGAATGTGTGGATAACGCTGGGAGTGGCTAGGAGCTCTCATTGGGTTAGCAGCAGGTCTATCACACCCAGCCCACAGCTGATTGGGCGAGAAATGCCCTCCCACACAGGTTACATCCAATGGGAGGCTCCTTCCTTTGGCTGCTGTGTGATTCCCAGAGCAGGATTAACAATGGGGCTGATGGAGCTGCAGCTCCAGCTACATAACCCAAATAGGCCCCACTGCATCTGCAGCAACATACCCTCCAACAATTTACACATAAAAATCGTTGCAAATTCGAAAAGGGGGCGTGGTCACCGGTACAGTGGCGTGGCCACGCCCCATCCATATACTTTCAATGGAAGTTTGGTGAGCCAAAAACCGGTAAAGACCATAAAAAAAGGTCCTGTACCAGGCTGAAAACGGTACAGCTGGAGGGTATACCACTGCATCTGCAGCAAGTCTCTGCGCTGTAGATAGGGAAAAAACAATCCTTTTACTGTGGTGTCCTATGGGGGTCATTCTGACCTGATCGCTTGCTGCAGTTTATCGCAGTGCAGGGATCAGGTCAGAACTGAACATGCGCTGGCGCCTCAGTGCGCCGGCACATGGCTGACAGCTGACAGCTGTCATTGCCTAGCAATCACCTCTGCCAGATTGACAGTCAATGTCGCTGTCGTTTGGCCACCATTTTGTGGGCGCAGTCCAGCCAACGCAGGCATGGCAGGACCATGAGGTGGGCGGCACCTCAGGTAGCGACGAGTAACTCCCGGCCTGCCGCAGGAGCTGCACTGGCTGGGAGTTACTCTTCAAGTACAAAAGCATCGCCGCTGTGCAATGCTTTTGTACTTGTGCGGGGGAAGGGGGCTGGCCTGACATGTGGGGCCAACTAGCCCTGTGCTGGGCGTCCCCCGCATGTTAGTGTAAGTGATCATAGCTGTGCTAAATTTCAGGTCGGAATGACCCCTTATGTCCTGTTGCCAGTCCGCCTGCCCCCTCCGGCATCAACAATCCCCACTCCCTAGCCACGGCGCACATGGAACAAAAGCTGCTGTGGCCACCGGCATAGATGTGTATCAAAGCGACTCAGCGGAAGGCTTTCATAGCCCGCCCTGCGCAGCATACTCTCTGAGCCCCGGAGCCTCCTCTGCGCGTGATGTCACAGAACTGCCTCCCCGCCACAGCCGCGCCCAGATCTCCAGAGGCCCTGACTCCGCAACACAGCACCTGGCCTGCCGGCCTGGAATCCCCGAGATGGCTAATGTAACGGATAGAGTGGGTGATATCGCGGAGGGTAATGTCTGGATGCTGAATCAATGTAAAAGGTGGCAGTGCTGTGCAGTGCAGTGGGTGTGCAGTGTCACTGACACTGCACAGCATTCTCACCTTTTACATTTATTCAGCGAGTCAGTCAGTTCTGCCAGCCAGTCACTATTGTTAGCGCCGGAGTCCCAATGCGCCGCATTACAGGGAAGTATATGCACTAAATAAACTACAGCTCCCAGCAGCCCTTCGCACCTAAGCATTCAGGCACTAAGGGCTACTGGGACCTGTAGTTTATTGAGTGCATCTTCTTCCCTGTAATGCGGTGCATTGGGACACTGGCGCTAAGAATAGTGATTGGCTGCTGTGCGAGTCTCCGGGAGAGCCACTGCCAAAGGGAGGACAGCAGTCTAGCTGCTTCCAGGAGGAGAAGCATTACCCGCCCTTCCCCCACTCACAGTACCTCCGGGCCCCATCCGCGGCACCTGCACACACACCCTCCACCACCACAATGGCTCTAGACCCCCTCCCCCACCTTCAGCACCCCTGCACTCGCCCCTTCCCGACCCACAGCACCCCCTTCCCCACCCGCAGCACTATCACACCCGCAGTGACTCCTGACCCCAACTGCACCACCCCCGCAACCACCCCTTCCCCACCCATGGCACCCCCGGACCCACTCCCCCATCCGCGTCTCCCCCGCACCTGCCACTCCCCCCAACCACAGCACCTACTAGGTGATTCATCAGGCCCTGCGTGCGCTGTTCACGCCGTTGCAAGGGGCTACGACCCCTTAACCATCGCACTCCCTTTATCCATGCAATATTTAACCTACTCACACAATTATGATTGGAAGTAATCTCCTATATAATAGCCCAGATCTGTCACTCTGTGCCTGTGTGTATAACGCTGGGCGTGGCTAGGAGCTCTCATTGGGTTAGCAGCAAGTCTATCACACCCAGTCCACAGCTGATTGGGCGAGAAACGCCATCCCACACAGGTTACATCCAATGAAAGGCTCTGACCTTTGGCTGCTGTGTGTACCCAGAGCAAGATTAACATTGGGGCTGATGGAGCTGCAGCTCCAGGTCTACACCCCAAAATAGGCCCACTGCATCTGCAGCAACATACCCTCCAACAATTTACACATAAAAAATAGCTACAAATTCGAAAAGGAGGCATGGCCACGGGTACAGTGTCGTGGCCGCGCTCCCTTTCATATACTTTCAATGGAAGTTTGGAGAGCCAGATATCGGTACAGACCATAAAAAAAAGGTACTGTACCTGCCAAAAAGGTACAGCTGGAGGGTATGCCACTGCATCTGCAGCAAGTCTCTGCATTGTAGATAGGGGGTGGGGGGGAAATCCTTTTACTTCAGCATCCTATGTCCTACTGCCAGTCCGCCTGCCCCCTCTGGCATCAACAATCCCCACTCCCTAGCCGCGGCGCAGGTGGAGCAAAAGCTGCTGAGGCCACCGGCATACAGGTGTATGAAAGTGGTGCAGTGGAAGGCTTTCATAGCCGTCCCTGTGCCGCATACTCTCTGAGCCCCGCAGCCTCCTCTGCACGTGATGTCACATAAGTGCCTCCCCGCCACAGCTGCGTCCAGATCTCCAAAGGCCCTGACTCCACAACACAGCACCTGGCCTGCCGGCCTGGAAGCCCTGAGATGGCTAATGTAACGGATAGAGTGGGTGATATCGCTGGGGGTAATGCCTGGACGCTAAATCAATGTAAAAGGTGACAGTGCTGTGCAGTGCAGTGGGTGTACAGTGTCACTGATACTGCAGAGCACTCTAACCTTTTACATTGTCAGTTCTGCCAGCCAGTCACTATTGTTAACACTGGTGTCCCAATGCACCTCATTGCAGGGAAGTAGACACACTAAATAAACTACAGCTTCTAGCAGCCCTTAGTGCAGGAGCATTCCGGCCCTTAGGGCTGCTGGGAGCTGTAGTTTATTGGGTGCATCTTTTTCCTTATAATGCGGCACGTTGGGACACCGGCGCTAACAATATTGACTGGCTGCTATGGGGAGTTTTGCTTCTCTTCCGAACATTAAGTAGTAAGGTGAATGACCTGTTGTCTAATTTCTGGTACAATTGTACGCATGGACTAGCCAATTTATATGTCTCTTCCAATGCCATTTGTCAAAAGGGTTCAATGTTCCCAACATGTTAAGTAAAGTTCTATTAAATCTTTCTGGCTGGGGATTTCCTTGTGGGTGCTAAGGAGTGGTTAGAGACTTTACAACTCCACAACAGTTACACAGTTCTTCTATGAGTTTACTCTCGAACTCCCTCCCCTGATCTGAGTGTAATCTGTTGGGTTATCCATAGTGGATAAAAAATTTCTCCCACAAGGTATTAGCCACCAAGCTTTCTGATTGGATGTTACATACGCTTGTGCGTAATGCGTAAAATGGTCTGTTACCATTGTATATATGACATTTCTTTTCTGGTTTCACCTCTAAAGTCAAGTAGTCCATACAGACTAAGTCCATAGGCCCACTACTGCGAACAGTAACTAATGGTGCCCCTTTTGTTGGAAGAGTTTTACGTGCAATACAGTTTCCGCATGTTTTGCAATAGTTTTCAACATCTTTCTCAATCCTTGGCCAATAAAATCTCTGTCACTAATCCAGCAGTTTTATCGCTACCCAAGTGACCGTGTCTGTCATGTAAAGCTTGCAGCGCCATTTCTCTGAATTTCTTAGGCAGTGCCAGCTGGTATCCCTCTCGCTTTCCGAACTTCTGCTTTTGTCTATAGAGCAATCCATCTTTCATAATTACATTTTTACGTTGACTATATAGCAGATCTCTGTCTTACTCGCATTGAAATGTCTTGTACACCTTTTACCAGTTAATTGAGAAATTACATACCCTATTTGGGGGTCTTCATATTGTTCCCTTCTCATATGCTGTTGTCTAATCCTGGGTAACCCCTCCATTTCCATTTGACTTATCCAACAGTAGGATAAAGGCAATACATTTGGTTTAGTTCCTAACATAGATATATATCCTTCATGTTTAGGCATTGTATTTTGTATCACACAAGTTTTTGACAAATGCCTTTTATTTCCCCAGCTGGCACCTCTACCCACTCTTCACCCTGGGTACCTTCTACTTCTTGGCCTGGGATTCATGATAAACTATCAACATCAACATTGTTTATGCCAGGACGGTATTTTAAATTAAAATCATATATTGCCAAAGCCGCTAACCACCGGTGACCAGTGGCATCTAATCTGGCAGTGGTGTGGATGTAAGCAAGGGGATTGTTGTCTGTATGAACTTCAAAAGTTACTCCATACAGATAGTCGTGGAATTTTTCCACAATACACCACTTAAGGGCCAAAAACTACAATTTGTGGGTTGAATACCTCCTTTCATTTTTGGACAAAGCTCTGCTAGCAAATGATACAGGCTTAAGTTCATCAGTACATTTCTGGTACAATACCCCTCTTATTCCGTGTAGTGAAGCATCCACATGTACCACATATAGTAATTTGGGATCTGCATAAGCCAATATGGGGGCATTTTTTAAACACTGCTTTAAATTCAGAAATGTTTCTTCACATGCAGGCATCCACCTGTCTACGAACAAATCATTCACTTTGAATGTAAACTGAGCAGGTTCTACTTTCCGTTCCACTTCCCCTGTCACCCTCCTACTTTGTTTACTAGGATATCCCTTAGTTAGATCAGTAAGAGGTTTGGCTATTTTAGAGTAATTTGGTATGAACCATCTATAATATACACAAAATCCCAACCATGACCTTAATTCCCTCAATTTTGTGGGTCTTGGCCATTTGTTCACTGCCTCAAATTAAGATGGATCTGTGGATACCCCCTCTTTGCTTACAATATGCCCCAGGTATTTAATTGAGGACTGACACATCCTGCATTTGTCTAGAGATAATTTCAATCCCCCTTCTTTTAATCTGTTTAGCACTTTCAACAATCTCCTGTTCTTTCAACAATCTCCTGTCCAGTGTGCGGAAGGGAATTTAGGGGTGGGGATTTGCACCCCCCTCCTCTCTGTCTGTTGTTTGTCTGGTACCCCTCCCCCTTCCAGCACCTGATAGATAATTATCTCCAGGTATGATTGAGCAACTGCCAAATTGTTTGTCTGCTTGTGTGCAAGAGGCATTGAATGGGAGCAGCATTTGGAAGGCATGCTGTTCCTTGTAGTGCCAATGGGAGATCCTGGGGGTGGCTCCTGGGTAAGTTAGCTCTCTGTCTGGAAGTGTTTTAGTAATAGCCTTTATCATGAGGCCTACTGTGACAAATTACATGGCCCTATGTGGGCACTGCTATTATGTAGGTTAGGACTGCTGTATCGGAGAAGCCGTGACGTGGCCAGCAGCTAAACATGTGTTTGCAAACATTTGTGACTAATTCTCTGAATTTTATTACCAGATAGGTTCAGGGATGGTTACAGGTAATTTTCAGTGTGTGGAAGGGAATTTAGGGGTGGGGATTTGCACCCCCCTCCTCTCTGTCTGTTGTTTGTCTGTGACCCCTCCCCCTTCCAGCACCTGATAGATAATTATCTCCAGGTATGATTGAGCAACTGCCAAATTGTTTGTCTGCTTGTGTGCAAGAGGCATTGAATGGTAGCAGCATTTGGAAGGCATGCTGTTCCTTGTAGTGCCAATGGGTGATCCTGGGGGTGGCTCCTGGGTAAGTTAGCTCTCTGTCTGGAAGTGTTTTAGTAATAGCCTTTATCATGAGGCCTACTGTGACAAATTACATGGCCCTATGTGGGCACTGCTATTATGTAGGTTAGGACTGCTGTATCGGAGAAGCCATGACGTGGCCAGCAGCTAAACATGTGTTTGCAAACATTTGTGACTAATTCTCTGAATTTTATTACCAGATAGGTTCAGGGATGGTTACAGGTAATTTCCAGTGTGCGGAAGGGAATTTAGGGGTGGGGATTTGCACCCCCCTCCTCTCTGTCTGTTGTTTGTCTGTGACCCCTCCCCCTTCCAGCACCTGATAGATAATTATCTCCAGGTATGATTGAGCAACTGCCAAATTGTTTGTCTGCTTGTGTGCAAGAGGCATTGAATAGGAGCAGCATTTGGAAGGCATGCTGTTCCTTGTAGTGCCAATGGGAGATCCTGGGGGTGGCTCCTGGGTAAGTTAGCTCTCTGTCTGGAAGTGTTTTAGTAATAGCCTTTATCATGAGGCCTACTGTGACAAATTACATGGCCCTATGTGGGCACTGCTATTATGTAGGTTAGGACTGCTGTATCGGAGAAGCCGTGACGTGGCCAGCAGCTAAACATGTGTTTGCAAACATTTGTGACTAATTATCTGAATTTTATTACCAGATAGGTTCAGGGATGGTTACAGGTAATTTTCAGTGTGCGGAAGGGAATTTAGGGGTGGGGATTTGCACCCCCCTCCTCTCTGTCTGTTGTTTGTCTGTGACCCCTCCCCCTTCCAGCACCTGATAGATAATTATCTCAAGGTATGATTGAGCAACTGCCAAATTGTTTGTCTGCTTGTGTGCAAGAGGCATTGAATGGGAGCAGCATTTGGAAGGCATGCTGTTCCTTGTAGTGCCAATGGGAGATCCTGGGGGTGGCTCCTGGGTAAGTTAGCTCTCTGTCTGGAAGTGTTTTAGTAATAGCCTTTATCATGAGGCCTACTGTGACAAATTACATGGCCCTATGTGGGCACTGCTATTATGTAGGTTAGGACTGCTGTATCGGAGAAGCCGTGACGTGGCCAGCAGCTAAACATGTGTTTGCAAACATTTGTGACTAATTCTCTGAATTTTATTACCAGATAGGTTCAGGGATGGTTACAGGTAATTTTCAGTGTGCGGAAGGGAATTTAGGGGTGGGGATTTGCACCCCCCTCCTCTCTGTCTGTTGTTTGTCTGGTACCCCTCCCCCTTCCAGCACCTGATAGATAATTATCTCCAGGTATGATTGAGCAACTGCCAAATTGTTTGTCTGCTTGTGTGCAAGAGGCATTGAATGGGAGCAGCATTTGGAAGGCATGCTGTTCCTTGTAGTGCCAATGGGAGATCCTGGGGGTGGCTCCTGGGTAAGTTAGCTCTCTGTCTGGAAGTGTTTTAGTAATAGCCTTTATCATGAGGCCTACTGTGACAAATTACATGGCCCTATGTGGGCACTGCTATTATGTAGGTTAGGACTGCTGTATCGGAGAAGCCGTGACGTGGCCAGCAGCTAAACATGTGTTTGCAAACATTTGTGACTAATTCTCTGAATTTTATTACCAGATAGGTTCAGGGATGGTTACAGGTAATTTTCAGTGTGCGGAAGGGAATTTAGGGGTGGGGATTTGCACCCCCCTCCTCTCTGTCTGATGCTCCTCCAAGCTGTTAGCAAACACTATAATGTCATCTAGATATACAATGACTTCTCTGTAATTCATGTCCCCAATGATTTTGTCCGTTGTTCTTTGGAAAGTAGCTGGAGCACCTTTAATCCCCTGGGACATGCTCAAGAATTCAAAAAATCCTAAAGGACAAATAAAAGCTGTTTATCCTTTGCACACATAGGTATTTGGTAGAATCCATTACGAAGATCTAGCACTAAGAACCAGCAACTCCCTTGTAAGCAGTCTAAGGCTTCACCTATTTTGGGAACCACATATTGATCCTGTATTGTTCGTTGATTGAGAGTCCGATAATCTACACACATTCGAAGCTTCCCATTTTTCTTTCATGCTATTACTATTGGTGATGCATAGGGGCTCTTAGACTCAATAATAACTTGGTTTTCTACTAGTCCTTTTAAATGAGTTCATACGTCATCAAAATCTGCTGGGGCAATTTGGCGGGATCTCTCTTTGAATGGAGTATCATTTGTTAATTTTATTTAATGTTCTACTCCTTTTACTCTGCCCAAATCCCATTCTCCCATAGAATATACCCATTCCTTATCTTTCAGGCTTTGAATTTATTTGTGTTTTTCTCCTTCTGATATACTGCTCCCATCAAAACACCTGTCAAATTCTTCCCTTATCTCTTCAAGCTCTGGTTGTACAAGTACAACAGATGTGGTCACAGGGTACTGAGATTCTTTACTACTGCACCATTACTACTGCACCACTCCATAAGGGTACCATACAATTGTGTATTGATTCCTACAATTATGGACACATCCTCTCCTCCTTGTGGTACCTTAGGTAATCGTACTGCATCCCTACTGGACTCATTTATAAATTCTATTTCTGTCTCTATGTATCCATAATATGGGTACCTTTCTGTACTTAATCCCCATATCACGAGTCCAGTTAAGGGTTTTATTGGTACCCCATATAACTTATCTCTATACAATGGTTCAAATATAATAGATACTTGAGAACCGCTATTAAGCAGTACCTTGCAAGGATTTCCATTAATTCTAGCCTCTGTCATTGGGATGACTCCTAATATACCTTCTGGCAATACTCCATTCCACCACGAATTCCCCATTGCATTCACGCTGATATCTAGAGGGCCAGTGCGGGGGTCACAGACGCACCGAGGTCGCTGAATGACTTAGCTAAGCGACCCAAGTGGACAACACAAACACCTGGCCCATCCAGGAGTGGCACTGCAGTGTCAGACAGGATAGCACTTCAAAAAATAGTCCCCAAACAGCACATGATGCAAAGAAAAAAAGAGGTGCACCAAGGTCGCTGTGTGACTAAGCTAAGCAACCCAAGTGGCCGACACAAACAACTGGCCCATCTAGGAGTGTCACTGCAGTGTCAGACAGGATGGCAGATTTAAAAAATAGTCCCCAAACAGCACATGATACAAAGAAAAAAAGAGGTGCAATGAGATAGCTGTGTGGCTAAGCTAAGCGACCCAAGTGGCCGACAAAAACAACTGGCCCATCTAGGAGTGGCACTGCAGTGTCAGACAGAATGGTAGATTTAAAAAGTAGTCCCCAAACAGCACATGATGCAAAGAAAAAAAGAGGTGCACCAAGGTCGCTGGATGGTTAAGCTAAGCGACCCAAGTGGCCGACACAAACAACTGGCCCATCTAGGAGTGGCACTGCAGTGTCAGACAGGATGGCAGATTTAAAAAATAGTCCCTAAACAGCACACGATGCAAAGATAAATTAATGAAAAAAAGAGGTGCAAGATGGAATTGTCCTTGGGCCCTCCCACCCACCCTTATGTTGTATAAACAGGACATGTACACTTTAAAAAACTCATAATTTCAGCGACAGGGTCTGCCACACGACTGTGACTGAAATGACTGGTTGGCTTGGGCCCCCACCAAAAAAGAAGCAATCAATCTCTCCTTGCACAAACTGGCTCTACAGAGGCAAGATGTCCACCTCCTCCTCATCGTTCGATTCCTCACCCCTTTCACTGTGTAAATCTCCCTCCTCACAGATTATTAATTCGTCCCCACTGGAATCCACCATCTCAGGTCCCTGTGTACTTTCTGGAGGCAATTGCTGGTGAATGTCTCCACGGAGGAATTGATTATAATTCATTTTGATGAACATCATCTTCTGGAAGTAACCTCGTATGCCGATTGCTGACAAGGTGAGCGGCTGCACTAAACACTCTTTCGGTGTACACACTGGAGGAGGGGGCAACTTAGGTAAAATAAAGCCAGTTTGTGCAAGGGCCTCCAAATTGCCTCTTTTTCCTGCCAGTAAACGTACGGACTGTCTGACGTGCCTACTTGGATGCGGTCACTCATATAATCCTCCACCATTCTTTCAATGGTGACAGAATCATATGCAGTGACAATAGACGACATGTCAGTAATCGTTGGCAGGTCCTTCAGTCCGGACCAGATGTCAGCACTCGCTCCAGACTGCCCTGCATCACCGCCAGCAGGTGGGCTCGGAATTCTTAGCCTTTTCCTCGCAGCCCCAGTTGCCGGAGAATGTAAAGGAGGAGCTGTTGATGGGTCACGTTCCGCTTGACCTGACAATTTTCTCACCAGCAGGTCTTTGAACCTCTGCAGACTTGTGTCTGCCGGAAAGAGAGATCCAACGTAGGTTTTAAATCTAGGATCGAGCACGGTGGCCAAAATGTAGTGCTCTGATTTCAACAGATTGACCCCCCGTGAATCCTGGTTAAGCGAATTAAGGGCTCCATCCACAAGTCCCACATGCCTAGCTGAATCGCTCTATTTTATCTCCTCCTTCAATCTCTACAGCTTCTTCTGCAAAAGCCTGATGAGGGGAATGACCTGACTCAGGCTGGCAGTGTCTGAACTGACTTCACGTGTGGCAAGTTCAAAGGGTTGCAGAACCTTGCACAACGTTGAAATCATTCTCCACTGCGCTTGAGTCAGGTGCATTACCCCTCCTTTGCCTATATCATAGGTAGCTGTATAGGCTTGAATGGCCTTTTGCTGCTCCTCCATCCTCTGAAGCATATAGAGGGTTGAATTCCACCTCGTTACCACCTCTTGCTTCAGATGATGGCGGGGCAGGTTCAGGAGTGTTTACTGGTGCTCCAGTCTTCGGCACGCGGTGGCTGAATGCCGAAAGTGGCCCGCAATTCTTCGGGCCACCGACAGCATCTCTTGCACGCCCCTGTCGTTTTTTAAATAATTCTGCACCTCCAAATTCAATGTATGTGCAAAACATGGGACGTGCTGGAATTTGCCCACATGTAATGCACGCACAATATTGGTGGCGTTGTCCGATGTCACAAATCCCCAGGAGAGTCCAATTGGGGTAAGCCATTCTGCGATGATCTTCCTCAGTTTCCGTAAGAGGTTGTCAGCTGTGTGCCTCTTCTGGAAAGCGGTGATACAAAGTGTAGCCTGCCTAGGAATGAGTTGGCGTTTGCGAGATGCTGCTACTGGTGCCGCCGCTGCTGTTCTTGCTGCGGGAGGCAATACATCTACCCAGTGGGCTGTCACAGTCATATAGTCCTGAGTCTGCCCTGCTCCACTTGTCCACATGTCCGTGGTTAAGTGGGCATTGGGTACAACTGCATTTTTTAGGACACTGGTGACTCCTTTTATGACGTCTGTGTACATTTTCGGTATCGCCTGCCTAGAGAAATGGAACCTAGATGGTATTTGGTACCGGGGACACAGTACCTCAAGCAAATCTCTAGTTTCCTGTGAATTAATGGTGGATGCCGGAAACACATTTAACACCGCCCAGGCTGCCAAGGCCTGAGTTGTCCGCTTTGCAGCAGGATGACTGCTGTGATATTTCATCTTCCTCGCAAAGGACTGTTGGACAGTCAATTGCTTACTGGAAGTAGTACAAGTGGTTTTCCGACTTCCCCTCTGGGATGACGATCGACTCCCAGCAGCAACAACAGCAGCGCCAGCAGCAGTAGGCGTTACACTCAAGGATGCATCGGAGGAATCCCAGGCAGGAGAGGACTCGTCAGACTTGCCAGTGACATGGCCTGCAGGACTATTGGCGTTCCTGTCTAAGGAGGAAATTGACAATGAGGGAGTTGGTGGTGTGGTTTGCAGGAGCTTGGTTACAAGAGGAAGGGATTTAGTGGTCAGTGGACTGCTTCCGCTGTCACCCAAAGTTTTTGAACTTGTCAATGACTTCTGATGAATGCGCTCCAGGTGACGTATAAGGGAGGATGTTACTAGGTCGTTACTGTCCTTACCCCTACTTATTACTACTTGACAAAGGCAACACACGGCTTGACAAAAGTTGTCCGCATTTCTGTTAAAATAATTCCACACCGAAGAGGTGATTTTTTTTGTAATTTGACCAGGCATGTCAATGGCCATATTCATCCCACGGACAACAGGTGTCTCCCCGGGTGCCTGACTTAAACAAACCACCTCACCATCAGAATCCTCCTTGTCAATTTCCTCCTCAGCGCTAGCAACACCCATATCCTCATCCTGGTGTACTTCAATAGTGACATCTTCAATTTGACTATCAGGAACTGGACTGCGGGTGCTCTTTCCAGCACTTGCAGGTGGCGTGCAAATGGTGGAAGGCGCCACCTCTTCCCGTCCAGTGTTGGGAAGGTCAGGCATCGCGACCGACACAATTGGACTCTCCTTGGGGATTTGTGATTTAGAAGAACGCACAGTTCTTTGCTGTGCTTTTGCCAGCTTAAGTCTTTTCATTTTTCTAGTGGGAGGATGAGTGCTTCCATCCTCATGTGAAGCTGACCCACTAGTCATGAGGAACATAGGAGAGGGCCTCAGCCGGTCCTTGCCACTCCGTGTCGTAAATGGCATATTGGCAAGTTTACGCTTCTCCTCAGACGCTTTTAATTTAGATTTTTGGGTCATTTTACTGAACTTTTGTTTTTTGGATTTTACATGCTCTCTACTATGACATTGGGCATCGGCCTTGGCAGACGACGATGGCATTTTATCGTCTCTTCCATGACTAGTGGCAGCAGCTTCAGCACGAGGTGGAAGTGGATCTTGATCTTTCCCTATTTTACCCTCCACATTTTTGTTCTCCATTTTTTAAAGTGTGGAATTGTATGCCAGTAATATATCAATAGCAATGGCCCACTGTACCGTACTGCTATATATTATATACTGGTGGTCGGCAAAATTATGCACTGTCCTCCTACTACTGTGCACAACAACTAAAATGCACCACAGGTATGGATGGATAGTATACTGGACGACACAGAGGTAGGTAGAGCAGTGGACTACTGTATCATACTGCTATATATTATATACTGGTGGTCAGCAAAATTATGCACTGTCCTCCTACTACTGCGCACAACAACTAAAATGCACCACAGGTATGGATGGATAGTATACTTGACAACACAGAGGTAGGTAGAGCAGTGGACTACTGTACCGTACTGCTATATATTATATACTGGTGGTCAGCAAAATTATGCACTGTCCTCCTAATACTGTGCACAACAACTAAAATGCACCACAGGTATGGCTGGATAGTATACTGGACGACACAGAGGTAGGTAGAGCAGTGGCCTACTGTACCGTACTGCTATATATTATATACTGGTGGTCAGCAAAATTATGCACTGTCCTCCTACTACTGCGCACAACAACTAAAATGCACCACAGGTATGGATGGATAGTATACTTGACGACACAGAGGTAGGTAGAGCAGTGGACCACTGTATCATACTGCTATATATTATATACTGGTGGTCAGCAAAATTATGCACTGTCCTCCTACTACTGCGCACAACAACTAAAATGCACCACAGGTATGGATGGATAGTATACTTGACGACACAGAGGTAGGTAGAGTAGTGGACTACTCTATCGTACTGCTATATATTATATACTGGTGGTCAGCAAAATTATGCACTGTCCTCCTATTACTGCGCACAACAACTAAAATGCATCACAGGTATGGATGGATAGTATACTTGACGACACAGAGGTAGGTAGAGCAGTGGACTACTGTACCGTACTGATATAATACTGGTGGTCACTGGTCAGCAAAATTCTGCACTGTCCTCCTACTATATACTACAATGCAGCACAGATATGGAGCGTTTTTCAGGCAGAGAACGTAGATATTTTCAGCATACTGAGCACAGATATTTGCAAGCACACTGAGCACAGATATTTGCAGCACACTGAGCACAGATATTTGCAGCACACTGAACACAACTGAGAGAATGCTGCACACGTCCTCTCCCTATCATCTCCAATGCACGAGTGAAAAGGGCGGCGACGCGCGGCTCCTTATATAGAATACGAGTCTCGCGAGAATCCGACTGCGGGATGATGACGTTTGGGCACGCTCGGGTTAACCGAGCAAGGCGGGAGGATCCGAGTCTGCCTCGGACTCGTGTAAAATGGGTGAAGTTCGGGGGGGTTCGGATTCCGAGGAACCGAACCCGCTCATCTCTAGTGAAGATATGAATTGGTCTATCTTCTTATTCTGTTTTTCAATCATTTTACAATTTTTTTACTCTAATGTACTACTCTCCACAGTCGGACATACTACTTTTACTTTTTTGACTGTGCGTTCTCGCATATCAATCATTGGGGGTCATTCCGAGTTGTTCGCTCGGTAAATTTCTTCGCATCGCAGCGATTTTCCGCTTAGTGCGCATGCGCAATGTCCGCACTGTGACTGCGCCAAGTAAATTTGCTATGCAGTTAGGAATTTTACTCACGGTTTTTTCTTCGTTCTCTGTGATCGTAATGTGATTGACAGGAAGTGGGTGTTTCTGGGCGGAAACTGGCCGTTTTATGGGAGTGTGTGAAAAAACGCTACCGTTTCTGGGAAAAACGCGGGAGTGGCTGGAGAAACGGAGGAGTGTCTGGGCGAACGCTGGGTGTGTTTGTGACGTCAAACCAGGAACGACAAGCACTGAACTGATCGCAGATGCCGAGTAAGTCTCGAGTTACTCAGAAACTGCACAGAGATGTCTTTTCGCAATATTGCGAATCTTTCGTTCGCAATTTTGATAAGCTAAGATTCACTCCCAGTAGGCGGCGGCTTAGCGTGTGCAAAGCTGCTAAAAGCAGCTTGCGAGCGAACAACTCGGAATGACCCCCATTGTTTCTTCCATTTTAATTTCTTTCATTAATTCACTGACAGTTGGAGGGGATTTACTTATCTCTGAGCATCTCAACTTTGTGCAATAGGATCTTTGGTTAATGCACCTCTCAATAACTGTTTCACCCTTTTTTCATCTACCTCTGTTTTCTTCATTCCCCCCTTTTCTTTTATTTTGTATAATAGGTTGTCCAATCGGAACAGGCAAGTACTTAACTTCTCTCCGTTCTTTTGAAATGTATGGTGTAACCTGGATATTAGGTCCCCTATATCCTCTAACATTCCATAAGCATAATCTAATGCCTCAAAATATGTTTCAAGGGTGGCATTGGGATTACTTCTCCTTGCCGCCTGGATCACTCCCATTGCTGGTCCACGCAAACTTTCTACCACCCTCTGATGTTTAATATGGTCAGGACATTGCCACTACTCTGTCTGTTGGACTGCTGCTTCCTTCCATACCTCATACGTTTCCTACCCTTGAGGTACTAGTTGCATCCCTGAAAACACCCTTAATCTATGGTAACTTACTTCATAATGCCACCGTTCTAATTGCGTAACAACTCTGTCCTCTATAGTCTCAAATTGGGTTCCTAGTTTTTCATCATTTATATTTACTGGATTATTATTATTTTCTACTCCCTCAGCATTACTCTCACTATTCTCTCGTGGGTCTACATTAACTTCCCCTGCAGATGCTTCTGTGATTCTATCACCACCCTCACTTATTGTAAGCATAATGATGCTCCACCGCCTCCAAGTATCCCTATCGGCCATCATCATTGCAGGGATTAAATTGGGATCTAATTCGTTTTTAGTCTCTATCAAAATGGTGCATACCATTTCTAACTCCTCTCTCCATTTATCAATCACTTGGGGTTGTTCTACACCAAATAGAGTAACTAGCTGAGAAATAACTTCTGCATCTGAGAACTCTGAGAAATTTCCCCCTTTACCTATGCAGTTACGAGGATTTTTTCCTTTCTGCTGACTCCAAAGGAAAATATCCTTCTCTGTTACACTTTCCATACTGACTGACTTTAACTTTAAGCTTATATAAAAGGGGTACTCCTATTTATTGGGATCTCAGCAGGGCCTCCACTATGTAACCCTGGGTTACGTGTATTAGTAGTATATTATGCACTACTTGACTATTAGTGTAAAGTGCCTCCACACAAGCTTAACTAAATGTTTTAATTTATTGTACTTACTGTGCTGGCTTGGGACAGCAGACAATTCTCATTCGACTCTCTGTACTACATAAACTATTAATGCTCTACACTGCTTTACTGTGTGTAATTAAGTAAGATAATATTTAATTTGAGTAAAATAATATAAAGTTACACAGAATGTAATAGAACAAGAAATACAACTAATGGGTCATACGTTCCCTTCTAATCCTTCCCCAAGGCCTGTACAGTTCCCCTGCATGCAATACAAAAATTACCTTTACCTTTAAGGTAGCTACCTGAGTTCACCTTTGACCAAAAAATTGAATATAATCCAAGGTGAACGCCCGGGTTATTAAATCAAATATCATGCATGACATACCATCTCATATGCATATGTGATTTGAGTTTATGGCTTAATATGAATTATAAATATGCTTATGCACTTTAATCTATGAATTAACGTTATGTATAAACTAGCTGTACTCATCTCTTAGCACATTTTCCTGTTCATGTAGATGCTGAATGTGCTCAGTTAATGTCCACTTACAGATGTAGCCACCTTTATCTTGACTGTTTCTCCGCCGAGACGGGCGTTTAGCCACGCTAAGGCGATAGCTGAGTTTAATCACAGGCAGGCGCGTTGAGACGATCTAGATACTCATCATGCATTACACATCTCCACCACTGTGTGGCTAATGCTCCACTAATCCAGTACTTTCGATCGTACAGTATAGCGGCGGATTGATCTACAGCTCTGGCAATACTGTAGGCGTAACGGGAGGCGGTGGAAAAAGTATGGAGTACAGTACTGTATGTGTATGGAGACGCAACTACAGTAATTGTGTAAAAGGAAGAATGTACAGTACAATGTATAAACACCGTGCTTTTAAAATATATGAGCGTCTGAGTTCGCTAATGCATAATGGGAATGGAGGACTAGCAGAAGGCGGAGGAAAACACCGTGCTTTACAAATGCGAGCGTCCGAGTCCTCTAAGGCATAAACCAACAGCAATGGGGCGGGGGCCGGGCGCTGTTTGCAGTACTTTCACACATGAAATTAGAAATCTCTCATGAGGCGTCGTGGGCTAGGGGTGAAGGCTCCCACCTCCCTCACTGGGGGTCCAGGGTTCGAGACATGATGTGCTTTCTTTCTTTTTTTTTTTTTTTTCTGTAATAATGCACTGTATTATTTTATTTACATTGTAAGACAGTCAATGGAAGGATGCACACAGGTTTCACATAAATCAAAGTACATCTGCAGGAGCGATTCTTTACGCTAAATGCACCCAAACAGCGTGAATGAAATTAGTGTATTCTGACGCTACCAACTAAGCAAAACAGTACTGTAGATCTTCAGCGTTTGTGCATTGCACAGGACCTGAATTTCCTCCCTGTGCAGGCCCCCAGGGGGGAAGGGCGATGGGGGTAGGGGGGAGACGATGGAAAATACTGTGCCTTTGAAATGCAATTACAGTACATGAGCGTCCGAGTACACTACGGCATACTGTAAACCAACACCAATGGGAAGGAAGTGCCAACCTTATTTTTAATGTGTTCCCGTGACATTCACTTTAATATTTTTTTTTTCTCTCCAATACAGTACATCCAATGGAAGGATGCACACAGGTTTCACATAAATCAAAGTACATCTGCAGGAGCGATTCTTTACGCTAAATGCAACCTACAGTACGGTACTGTAAGTGAGCAAAATAGTACTACAGTGGGCGTGTGTGTATTGCACATGACCTGCATTCCCTCCCTGTCTACTGCATGATCTGTGCAGGCTCCCATGGGGGAAGGGCAACAGGCTAGCAGGAGGCGGAGGAAAACACCGTGCTTTACAAATGCGAGCGTCCGAGTCCTCTAAGGCATAAACCAACAGCAATGGGGCGAGGGTGAATAAAAGAGCGTCTCAGTCACCACCCCGCTACCCACTTTGCAAAGCTGTTTCCTCGTAAGCAGACTTGCTGTGTGGATCTTCTCCGACCTTTCAGAAATCTCCTGATAATTTGCTCTCCGTTTCTGCCTTCGAAAACTTCTTCACAGGCCATACTGTTCCAGCTCATTGACACAGTTTCGTCATACAGTATTTGACCGGTAATTCTTTCATTTACGGTTTACAATTATTTATATACTGTACGTAAATGATGAATGTCCCTGTGCATTGCTCCATGGCCTATACAACTTATCCCGGTGTATTTTAAAATGTATACCATCTCTCACTCCATATCCGAGCGCTGCCACGTGCTGGGAGTTCACGGTCGGCGGCCATTTTGTCAGGTTGCTAAGCGATCCAGCTCGGTATACCGTAATGTGCATAGACCTCGCTTATCCCAATGTAATTGAGCTAGGGGATTGTGACGCTCCTTCAGCATTGCCCCCTGAACTGTGAAATGTATGCCATATTGTATCTCACTACATATCCGAGCGCTGCCACGTGCTGGGAGTTCACGGTCGGCGGCCATGTTGTCAGGTTGCTAAGCGATCCAGCTCGGTATACCGTAATGTGCATAGACCTCGCTTATCCCAATGTAATTGAGCTAGGGGATTGTGACGCTCCTTCAGCATTGCCCCCTGAACTGTGAAATGTATGCCATATTGTATCTCACTACATATCCGAGCGCTGCCACGTGCTGGGAGTTCACGGTCGGCGGCCATTTTGTCAGGTTGCTAAGCGATCCAGCTCGGTATACCGTAATGTGCATAGACCTCGCTTATCCCAATGTAATTGAGCTAGGGGATTGTGACGCTCCTTCAGCATTGCCCCCTGAACTGTGAAATGTATGCCATACTGTATCTCACTACATATACGAGCGCTGCCACGTGCTGGGGGTTCACGGTCGGTGGCCATTTTTAGTGTGCATAGAACTCGCTTATCCACATAGGCCCCTGTGTTTTTAACTACTATATTGAGATGCACATTTCTAGGCCTACAGTATTTAATATACAGTAAGCAGCATTGTTGTTAGGCAATAATTGAAGAATTTACATACAGTACTGACATGTACTGTATGTAATGCTTGTACATCATGTCAGTCGACCCTTATGCTGTACACTACTGTAAGTCTCACAGGGCCCATGCACTTCCAAGGAGGGTTATTTACTGTACTGTATCTGTTTCATACAGGAAACTAATTGCAGTCCATAACACTGAAGTTGTATTTTCAGTACTGTACAGTATACAATACTTAAATTTGAACATCAGGTACTGGATAGTAAACATGTACAGTATTAACTTCTATCATAAAACTCTTATGCATTTTCAGATGTGTAAATTTTAGACTACAGTATTCACAAATGTTTTCTCTCCATACAGGAATTATAGTTGGACAACATGCCAGTAACTATCAACAAAACGATGAGCAAGATAATCGCCAACATGAAAAAAGAAAATAAAACCATCAAAGAGATCCATGCATGGCTCAAGGAAAGTGGCATTATAGTCACTTTAGAAACGGTGCGCTATCATGCATTCGAGAGAACAACGCCCAGATTTGTATTTCCTACAAAATGCACATGGTACGTACTGTACACTACTGTAATGTTTAAATGACTTGCTTTATACCATAAACAATTTTTTTGAAATAAAATAAAAACTTCATCAATTGTAACTGTGATTGTGCTGTTCATGAATTCATATTTTTCATACTGTATTGTACTGTAGGAGAGTGCAACAAATTGTGGAGGAACTAACTCGTGAGGATGATGAGCGTACTGCTCTGCAAATAAAACTAATTCTCCATTCCAAGTATGACCTGGACATATCGGCCACCAGCATCAGAAGGATGCGACGGAAAATGGGATGGACCTTTGGCGCAACAAGGTAAAATACTGAAAGCAGTATAAACCATACAGTAAATGCACTGTTAATAATCCCTTGATACGTGATATAATAATGCCATAAATCATTATACAGAGTGTGTACTTTATACTATATACAGTATGTGTGTGTGTATATACTGTATATATTCTATCCCAAAAGAGATACCTACTGTATAGGCACTCAGAGACAGCAATGAAGCATTGCCGGCTTATTGTGATGATTACATACTGTATACTGTGTGTGTGTGTTTGTGTGTATGTACAGTATGTATATATATATTACTCTGTATGTAACTTAATGTACTGTATGTACAGTTTAATGTATACAGTAGGTATATAATACAGTATACTGCACATACAGTCTACTGTATATACAGTAATCTGTAAATCTGTAATTTCATAACTGTATCTGATTTCATTATTTTTGGCTCTTCACAGGATATCTCCAATGATAAGAGATGTGAATAAAGAAAAGAGAGTGGAACAGGCACGGCGATGGATTGAGAGTGGTGAAACATTTGATGATGTCATTTTCACAGATGAATCGTCTGTTGCCCTTGAGCGGTTCTCCAGAATGTCATTCAGGAAACGTAACCATATCTCTTTAAAACCACGCCCAAAGCATCCATTGAAAGTCCATGTATGGGGAGGCATATCACGATTAGGAGCTGGTCCCCTATTATTTTTCGAAGGTACAGTACTATACTTTATTCTGTGCCTGTGTTCTGTAAAAATACATGTTGTACTGTAGAGTACGTGTAACTGCACAATAAAAGGAGTTGCTTATTAATGAACAACATTTTTTGATTTCTGTAGGAATCATGGATAAGAAATATTTCCAAGAAACAATAGTAGAGAAATGTATGGTGCCATTTGTGAATAAATATTACCCAACTCACCATAGGATATTCCAAGACAATGATCCTAAACACTCCGCCTCAGCCAAATTTATGGAAGAGAAAGGTATGAATTGGGAACGCACACCACCAGAGTGAGTATTCTTTCAACAGTGTACAAGTAAAATTTTGGATAGCACTCTAGTACTGTAAAAAAAATTTTTGTTTAATAAACAGTACAATATTGTATGTTTAATTTTCTCTATTTACTGTAATGTAATTAATTTTTTCTATACGCTTTTTTTTTATTTTTATATAGATCACCAGACATGAACCCAATCGAATTAGTGTGGGCTCAATTGAAGAGGTACGTTAGGAGTGTTGCAAAGCCAACAACAAAACAGCAACTGGTGGATGGGATAAAGAAATTTTGGCTAGAAGTACTCACACCTGAACATTGTAATAATTATATAAATCACCTGTATAAAGTATTACCTGTTGTAGTTGAAAGAAATGGTCAAGCCACAAATATGTAGTTCTGTATTTTCTGTTTAAAATTTAAAATTGGTGCATTATTAAAAAAAATGATAAAATTGCCTTTGTCTGATTATTGCATAAACTAATGTAGAATATTATACAGTAGTAATGTTATTGATGTGTACTGTATGAACAGTTATTTTCAGTTTTATAAGTCCTGAATAAGAGTACTGTACATTTTGATCAGTGCAGTACATGGAATCGGATGTTGTAATACTTTATTTTTACATTAATATTGATGTTTTTCCAATAAATATTCAATTTTACAGTATGGTACGGTACAGTACATGAGGGTACCTGTACAGTATGATACGTCATTATGGGGGAGAAATACTGTATCCACTAAATGTACAGTAAAATGTTTTTTTCTTATTACAAACACACAAATGCATCTCAGATGGAAATATGCTATACACAGCAGACAGCTTATGGTGACAGAACTTCCCTACTGTATCCCCACCCATAGTCGTGGTATATTTTAGATTGCCTAATGAGACACTCCTGCAGCATTGCCAATGATTCATGTAAAACCTGTGTGCAAACAGTATCTGTATTGAATGCAAAGTACAGTAAGAGTACAGTATACAGTATTATCAGAGCCAAACCTGACCAACATGATGCCCTAGGCTAGATTTTGGCTGATGCCCTCTTGCACAGATGCTACGTAGTTCCGCCTCTAACCCTGCACCCCTTTCCCAGCACCATCACCCATTTTGGCGCTCCTACCCCCTATAATCTAAATAAGAACAATGTGCACATTTAGTGCCAGCCCAAAACAGTGTACAGTATGTTCTTGCTGGGAAGGGGCATGGTAACACAATAATACCCGAAGATGAAATGACACAACACAGTACTGCAACTTTATTCACATTATATCATGCAGTGGTGTCTCTTATTCTCATGACATCATATCATAGTACCACATTACTCCTAACAGTAATGCCCCTTATTCACATTACACCCCACCACATTCATCTTTATTTACATTAGACCACAGGTTCTCAAACTCAGTCCTCAGGACCCCACACAGTGCAGGTTTTGCAGGTCTCACAGAATCACAAGTGAAAAAATTAGCTCCACCTACTGTATGGACCTTCTAAAATGTGTCAGTTAGTAATGAATACATCTGTGCACTTGCTGGTTTACCTGCAAAACATGCACTGTGTGGGGTCCTGAGGACCAAGTTTGAGAACCACTGCATTAGACCATGCAGTAGTGCCCTTTCCTTATGTTACACCAGAAAATATTGTAGTACACCTTATACACATACAGTACAGTAATGCCACACATTAGTAATGCATTTCATATTTAAATTTTCTGATTTAATTTCATAGAGCCGCAGTCACTCACAGAATATAGGCATGTACTGTAGCATCTCATTTTATTCTGCAGAAGCTGATTATTCCCGTTTGGCTAGTTTGCCGCCTCTGTACAGTATATCACAATAAAAAAAAGTTATAGTGTCAGTGAAAAAAGCACCTCATGACAGATACTGTACACAAGCTCATGTCTAAATACTGTATACTGTAAGCAGTGACATTAAGGGGTACAGTACTGTATATGCAATTGCAGTCGAATTCCGGAAGGAATACGGAAAAAATGGACACGGGATCCCCCATCTTTTTAGAACCAGCACCGGGCTCTGCGCCTGGTCCTGGTGCAAAAAATAAGGGGGACAAAAAAAGCGTAGGGGTTCCCCATATTTTTTGAATCAGCACTGGGCTCCACTAGCTGGACAGATAATGCACAGCCGGGGGAGACTTTTATACCGGTCCCTGCGGCCATGGAATTAAATACCCAACTAGTCACACCTGGCCGGAGTACCCTGGAGGAGTGGGGGCCACTTAAATCAAGGGGACCCCCCTCCAGCCACTCGATTATCTCTATCACCCCTGTGTATTGTAGCTAGGGGATTGTGACGCTCCTTCAGCATTGCCCCGTAGCCTGCAAAATCTGTGCTGTTATTTGCTCCATAGCTGAGTGCCTCCTAGGAGCTACTGTAGGAGTCACAGGCGGTAGCCATTTCAATTGAGTCTGCCCTGCTATAGAATTGTACAGGTATGTGTACATTACCGTACGGTGCATAGAACCTTTACAGTAGAAACTCTCCTGCAGCTTTGGCCTGCTTTACTGTATGTACTGTAAAACTTGTGTTTTGTCAGTTTGCTATGCGACCGAGCCCGGTGTAACGTACAGTACTGTAATGTGCATAGACCTCGCTTACAGTATCTCTGTGTATTTTGGCTAGGGGATTGTGACGCTCCTTCAGCATCGCCCCGTAGCCTGCACAGCTTATGCCATTTCTCATTCCATACCCAACTGCTGCATGCCACGAGGTGGGGGTTCAGGAGGTGGGGGTTCATGGGTAGTGGTCGTTTTGACAGTGTGCTATGCGATTGAGTCCGGTGTACCGTAATACTGTATGCAATCCTACAGTGGCTTATCCCTCCCCTGTGTATTTTGGCTAGGGGATTGTGACGCTCCTTCAGCATTGCCCCATAACCTGCACAAGGGTTCAGGGGCGGCGGCCATTTTGCCAGTGTGCTACAGTATGTCATCGAGTCCGGTGTACCATAATATGCATACTGTGTATTTTAGCTAGGGGATTGTGACGCTCCTTCAGCATTGCCCCATAGTCTGTACAATCTGGACTATTACTTGCTCCGTAGCCTAGGGCCTCTGTGGGGCAAGGAGTCATAGGTGGTAGCCATTTCTATTCAGTCTGCCCAGCTACAGAATTGTATGTGTACTGTGTACGGAGCATAGTACCTTAACCTGCATAGAACCTGCACATTATGGTACACCGGACTCGATCGCATAGAACCGCTCATGCAGCTACTGTATGCCCTGGTTTACAGTATGTGAATAAAAAAAATAATAAAGTGTCTGAAAAAAACTACAGTAACATGCATTCGTACTTAAGGAATCGAACCCTGGACTCTGAGTATAGGAAGCGAAACACTTCACCACTTCGCCGCAGACAAATGTATAAATCCGTTGGTTTTGATTATGCTGTAATGGCTACGGGATTAGGACGATAACATACTGTAGAAAATTCCTAATCTTGAGAGGCAATAGTGAACTTGTAACACACATCCATTTGCGACAGTGTACACTACTGGTTTTACAGTACTGTGTTTTGTCTGCGGGACTTGGACGCTCACATACAGTATTCATAAAGTATTGTAGATGGATCATATACTGTATGCTGTACTACTGTATTTGCGTCGGTGTCGTACTGTATATACAGTACTGTATTAAATAATGCAGCGTAATGAGTACAGTATTTGCTGTATGCAGCGTAATGAGACGCCTTAGTAAAGTAGTCCTTATTATGTATGTCAGTATTGTATTTTACGGGAGACCACACGCATGCGCAGTGGTGATTGTAAAAAGCGACATCTGGTGGCTGATCGCAGGTATTACACGTAAAGGTAACGCCAAACGTCAAATGTCTGTCTCCGTGCGATTAGATAGCCTCTCTGTGGCTAGGCGCGCCTCGCTACGCCACAGTACGCTGCGTATGGTCGAACGGGACAACCGCCGCGGCCACTCAAGATAAAGGTGGCTACATCTGTATAATGTCCTTCTACACTCAGCTTGCAGTATATTCGCAAATGGATCCTTATGTCCAGTACACTTGCTTAAGATCTATGCAATCACTAGTGCTGTTGTAGTCTGGGAGGTTTCCACAAGATAAGATACTATACTTTGCCAGGCAACATGTGTTTCAATATTGTGTCTCTTCCTATTATTGCTATTTTGACCAGGCTGTCTGGCAGGGTTCCCAGAGTGGTACGGCAACTTTGTTTAGCAAATACTGAAACTGTCCCAATAAATGTTACAAATGGTCTTGTTTCACTTGTCTGGCAGCACTTATAATGGTTTCCTTATCTACTCCATACAGCACAATGCCCTGACGTGCAAGTTTCAGTTCTCACCCACTCACGACTGGCCGTGCTGATGCTCTGTCCCACTCTGGACCTCTCTCTGCTCGCCGCTTTGGGTGACACTGCCTCTAGGCGACTCTCCCTCAACTCTGGTCTCTGGGCTAGGCATGCACTTCTGTCCCTCAGCTCTGCTACGCCTCAGCTCTCATTGCAGTCTGTCTCCACAGCTTGGTTCACAGCTAACTGCAGCATGGAATTAACATCTAAGGTATTCCCTGATACCCTGCTAATGTTTACAGCCATACAACTGCAGGGGAGGGAAATACCTTTCAGATGTACCTTGTATACACTTGTGCAATTATGGCAGCGTCATTAGTCTCTCTGCCGCTCTCCTAACGTTTACAGCTCAGAAGGAGAGGTGACAGGTGAGACCAGACAGCGCATGTAGAACACAGCGGTATTGATCCTCTCCCTGCTTGCCCAATGTCTACAGCTCAGGATAGGCGGCAGCAGGAGGGACTTCTACAGTGCTGTCTATGCGCTTCTGCACTAGCTGCTGCTCGGCGCTGGCCCCAGCCCTGGAGCCCTTCTCCGCTCGCTATTACAGCTCTTAAGTGGCGGAGTAAGCAACCAGGTGCTGGGCACTCACCGAGGGATCGCCTGACTGACTATCAGTGCTAAATAGCCCCCTTTTATTCCTAACACTCTCCGGTTCGCGCTGGCTGGCAGACCACTAATTGGTCTCCTGCCGTCCCTGCCACCAATCATCTTTCCACTGTTACAGCGGCTCACGGGTGATATGATCAGTGGCGCGAGGGAGCCACTATTCCCGCCTGGCAGACCATCTCTCCTGCGGCTCGCGGATGCTAATGCCGATCGAGGACACCCTCTTTGTTACCCTGCAGGCAATCCCACTGGGCTCTGAAGTGGCGCACGACAATGACTTCTGACAGACTCGAACTGTAAGTCTGCCACGCCAGCCAATCACCTGTCCAGCACTCTTCAAACCTACATTGGACATGCCTCACTTTATACATCAACATGAATGAATTTCAATTTTTATATTTAAATAAATTAATTAACGTTAAAAGAGCATTTTACTATTGTACCTTATGTACTACATATATATATATATATATATATATATATATATATATATATATATATATTTCAGTATATGAAACTTCCACAATAAATTATTATTAAATTAATAACCATATATTTTGATATATTATATATATATTTATCTGCTATTTAAATATTTATCTATTTATTACATGGCTACACTGCTCTGGGATCACACATCAGCCAAAGGAAGGAGCCTCCCACTTGATGTAACCTGTGTGGGAGGGCGTTTCTCGCCCAATTAGCTGTGGACTGGGTGTGATAGACTTGCTGCTAACCCAATGAGAGCTCCTAGCCACTCCCAGCATTAACCACACAGTCACAGAGTGCCAGATCTGGGCAATTCTATAGGAGATGCACATACAGTGTGGAATTTTTATCATAAGGATGACATTGGTAGCTAACAACTCTATGTGGGTTCACAATAAATTCAAGTTCAGAATTTGGCTAGATAGTAAGGGGGGGATATGTTCAATATCTCAGCTGTTGAGATCCTGGCAGCCAAATTACTAGCGCCGGAAACCCAACACCTGCCAGAACACTTATGCTGGAATACAAAAAAACTCAGTATCCCAATGCTGGAATCCCAACAGCTGTAATACCAAAGGTAAGTACACAGGGGACATTACCCCTCCAGGTGCGTTGGGTCTCCGGGGCGACTTCTCCTCTGTCGGCCGGGTCCCGTGGTGCGGGTGGCACTGCCGCCGGTGGTTCCCCGTTCAGTGGGTGCTGCCATTGTGCTCAAATTCCAAATGGGGTGGTGATTTAACCTCTACCTTCCCTCCTTCCTCCGCCAATGAGAAGAAGAGTGGGAAGATTAAAAGGAGACGCCGGGCAAAGCCTGGCACCTGAGTATTATCACTGCAAGCTACCCCCAGACTCATGTCTCTCAGCTACAGAGTCTCAGTGCTTCTAGCATCCAGCGTGTCTCTCAGCTACAGAGTCTCAGTGCTTCTAGCATCCAGCGTGTCTCTCAGCTACAGAGTCTCAGTGCTTCTAGCATCCAGTGTGTCTCTCAGCTACAGAGCCTCAGTGCTTCTAGCATCCAGCGTGTCTCTCAGCTACAGAGTCTCAGTGCTTCTAGCATCCAGCGTGTCCCACAGCTACAGAGCCTCAGTGCTTCTAGCATCCAGCGTGTCTCTCAGCTACAGAGTCTCAGTGCTTCTAGCATCCAGCGTGTCTCTCAGCTACAGGGTCTCAGTGTTTCTAGCATCCAGTGTGTCTCTCAGCTACAGAGTCTCAGTGCTTCTAGCATCCAGTGTGTCTCTCAGATACAGAGTCTCAGTGCTTCTAGCATCCAGCGTGTCTCTCAGCTACAGAGTCTCAGTGCTTCTAGCATCCAGCGTGTCTCTCAGCTACAGGGTCTCAGTGTTTCTAGCATCCAGTGTGTCTCTCAGCTACAGAGTCTCAGTGCTTCTATCATCCAGCGTGTCTCTCAGATACAGAGTCTCAGTGCTTCTAGCATCCAGCGTGTCTCTCAGCTACAGGGTCTCAGTGTTTCTAGCATCCAGCGTGTCTCTCAGCTACAGAGACTCAGTGCTTCTAGCATCAAGCGTGTCTCTCAGCTACAGAGTCTCAGTGCTTCTAGCATCCAGCGTGTCTCTCAGCTACAGAGTCTCAGTGCTTCTAGCATCCAGCGTGTCTCTCAGCTACAGAGTCTCAGTGCTTCTAGCATCCAGCGTGTCTCAGCTACAGAGTCTCAGTGCTTCTAGCATCCAACATGTCTCTCAGCTACAGAGTCTCAGTGCTTCTAGCATCCAGCGTGTCTCTCAGCTACAGGGTCTCAGTGCTTCTAGCATCCAGCGTGTCCGTCAGCTACAGGGTCTCAGAGCTTCTAGCATCCAGCGTGTCTCTCAGCTACAGAGTCTCAGTGCTTCTAGCATCCAGCGTGTCTCTCAGATACAGAGTCTCAGTGCTTCTAGCATCCAGCGTGTCTCTCAGATACAGAGTCTCAGTGCTTCTAGCATCCAGTGTGTCTCTCAGCTACAGAGTCTCAGTGCTTCTAGCATCCAGCGTGTCCGTCAGCTACAGGGTCTCAGAGCTTCTAGCATCCAGCGTGTCTCTCAGCTACAGAGTCTCAGTGCTTCTAGCATCCAGCGTGTCTCTCAGATACAGAGTCTCAGTGCTTCTAGCATCCAGCGTGTCTCTCAGCTACAGAGTCAGAGTGCTTCTAGCATCCAGCGTGTCTCTCAGCTACAGAGTCAGAGTGCTTCTAGCATCCAGCGTGTCTCAGCTACAGAGTCTCAGTGCTTCCAGCATACAGCATGTCTCTCAGATACAGAGTGTCAGTGCTTCCAGCATACAGCGTGTCTCTCAGCTTAGAGTCTTAGTGCTTCCAGCATACAGCGTGACTCTCAGCTACAGAGTCTCAGTGCTTCTAGCATCCAGCGTGTCTCTCAGCTACAGAGTCTCAGTGCTTCTAGCATCCAGCGTGTCTCAGCTACAGAGTCTCAGTGCTTCTAGCATCCAGCGTGTCTCTCAGCTACAGAGCCTCAGTGCTTCTAGCATCCAGCGTGTCTCAGCTACAGAGTCTCAGTGCATCCAGCATACAGCATGTCTCTCAGATACAGAGTGTCAGTGCTTCCAGCATCCAGCGTGTCTCTCAGCTACAGAGTCAGAGTGCTTCTAGCATCCAGCGTGTCTCAGCTACAGAGTCTCAGTGCTTCCAGCATACAGCGTGTCTCTCAGCTTAGAGTCTTAGTGCTTCCAGCATACAGCGTGACTCTCAGCTTACAGGGCTTCAGTGTTCTTCAGCATCGCTCTCAAGTCATTGCTCAATACTTCATTCAGTGTTCTTCAGCATTGTTCACAAGTCATCGCTCATTACTTCATTCAGTGTTCATCAGCATCATTCATGAGTCATCGCTCATTTCTGCATTCAGTGTTCTTCAGCATCGTTCACAAGTCATTGCTCATTATTTCATTCAGAGTTCTTCAGCATCGTTCACAAGTCATCGCTCATTTCTGCATTCAGTGTTCTTCAGCATCGTTCACAAGTCATTGCTCATTACTTCATTCAGTGTTCTTCAGCATCATTCATGAGTCATCGCTCATTTCTACATTCAGTGTTCTTCAGCATCGTTTACAAGTCATCGCTCCTTTCTTCATTCAGTGTTCTTCAGCATCATTCACAATCATCACTCATTTCTTCATTCAGTGTTCTTCAGCATCGTTCACAAGACATTATTCATTTCTTCATTCAATGTCCCTAGGCACCGTCCCCAAGCATCATTTACTATAAAGCTGCATGAGGAAGACCTACATTCGGCCGTCTCTACTCCGACCCAGCTACGGTTCCTCTTCCCCACCATCGGAAGAATCCCAGAGTACCCAACTCACTCAACCCAGGTCTGTGACAGGCTACAGATGAGGGGTTAGGGTTAGGCACCACGGTGGGGGGGGGGAAGGGTTGCATAAGGATTATGAAGTAAGGGGGAGGGTTAAGTTTAGGCAGCAATGTGTTTAGGTTTTGGAATTTACCAGGAAGGTTAGGGTTAGGCTGCTGTCATGGAGGGTTAGGGGGTTGAGTTACAATACACAACTCACCCCTGTCACATCCTGTGCACTGGGGTATTCTAGCCAACCCGTTAGGGGTATTATTTATTTCAGTCTGTGAAACGCAATATCTTTTTTATTTTGTGTGCCCATTTGTAAAACATGCCGTATACTGTAGAAGTAAATATGTGTGTTACTGCTTACACTAAGTTGTAGTGACGTTAGGACCACTGTAATGTCAATGTATTTTATGTGACATGCAGAGAAGTGAGTAATTCACTTATTAATTACCATTGATAGTGTATATTAAACATATTAGTAAATCACAACGTGTGTTGTGCGTTTCCTGAAGACATGAACCTGGAGGGGAACAATGAGAACAGAGGAGGGTGTACTAATGTAAGCGGTATTATATATTGTACTTTATCAAATACACCACATCTTTCTGGACATACAGTATGTGTTTAAATATTACTATTTTGGGGTTTCCCAAGTAGGCCCTTGAATAGTGTAGTCAACTACCTATACTTGGGTGGAGGCACATAGCTAATTATTGGGTAGCTTCTCACAGTATCAAGGAAGAGAGAAATCCGAAAGGAGGGGTAGGGGGAAGATGAGAAAGGAGGAGACGGTAGATATTTGACAAAGGAAGAGCGAGTTGGGGAAAGAGGAGAGAAGGGAAAGGAAGAGGGGATGCACAACAGCTAGTGACCCAGCGAAGGATGGATCCAAAATACTAGTCATTTTATAATACAATAAAAACACATATACTTGTGTATGTGGGTGGGTAACAGAGTATGGACCAAACAACCTGCAATTTCCCGCCAGCTTACTTTCAGCATAACTGCTAGATTTAAAGCAGAAATTAGTTTTAATTCAAGACTAGCCTTGTTGTCTATTGCTTTTGTAAGTCCAGTCTGATATTTATAACTGCTGTCGAGATAATCTGCACACTCCATACTTTGGGAGTTTTACAATTTTATGATAGATTATACAGTACCTTACACCAGGGAACCTGTACAATGGTCAGTAGCACTGACCTGTTGTTAATTTAAAGTGGCAAAACCATATGTTTTCCATTTGGTTTTACCATGGGGATCAGTCTAAGGTACATGTGATGTTGATGTTTTAAAATTGCAGCACATTGTGGGGAGTGGCCTTGCAGTCGAAGACAACAAATGCTTTCTAGGGCATCTCGTCTGCTGTCCTGACCCAATCTGCCTACATGGGTGGAATTTGAATTCTCAAGGACTCATAATCTCCACCACTGGTGCCGCAACCGCTTGCCATTTCCACTAAAGTGGTTGTTGAGAAATTTTAGTGGCTCCCTTTGGACCAACATCAGGACTGCTGGCTCTGGAATTCATCTGACCATTTTCTGCCTTATTCCCTTGTTGATCCACTGTTATACCCTCCAACGGTACCTTTTTGGCAGGTACAGTACTTTTTTTCTATTGTCTGTACTGATTTTTGACTCTCCAAACTCGTGGCCACGCCCCCTTTCCTAATTTGTACCAGTTTTTAGGTGTAACATATTGGAGGGTATGGCCAAACCGATCCTCGAGATCTACCAACAGTTCATGTTTTCCAGGCCTCCTGGAGATCTGTAGAATTGTCAGTTAGGAATGAATGCAGCACATCTTAATTAGTAATGACTACACTTGTGCACCAGCTAGGTGGTCTGGAAAATGTGAACTGTTGCTAGATCTCGAGGACTGGTTTGCCCAGCTCTCCTTTATAGCCTCCTAAACATACCCTGAGGCACCCATCTGCCCGCTGTCTGACCTTGGCATTGGAGGATTACCTTCCTGGACCACCTACTTCTCTGGCTCCATCTACATGCATACACTGTGACTGGCTGGGTGCTGGAAGACAATGGCATCTTGTGGTTCTGTCTCTCACCCTGTAACCAGACTGGATCTCCCACAGGTAAATCTTCTTGATGAGGGGTAACCCTCATTGTAGCTTCTGCCCTGAGAATCTACTTTCATCTCCCAGACCCTGCCACATCTGCCTTTTCACTGAATCATCACTGTAGGGTCAGGTACCAATAAATTCTCACACACTGATCCACCTATTGTATACCACCCTCTTAACTCATCTAGTTATTTTACAAGAACAAGTTAACTTATTAACCTCTCCATTTGGCAGCTCAATCCTGCCCAAATAGCATTGCTGTTTACCTACTGACTGCCTCTTCTCAGCATAGTGTGTGACTCTTAGAACATAGGCCTTCTGTGCCCGCCCTGGTCCTTTACCTCAGCTGCTTAATCTAGCTCTATTCCCATTGAATTATTTTTTCATTGGTGTCTTCTGATTGAGAATCCTGCATAGGCTGCAGTTCTTGTCACCAGAAAACACCAAATTATCCTTTTTTGTGTGCAAATGCAGCTATTTGCATCTTGTGTCCTGCATTTTCAAAATGAAGTTACCTTTGTCATTGACATCTTCTGAATCCTCAATTTGTTGTTTCCAATTATATTACTGTTAGTTAACCAAATGCAGATGTGTCCTTATAATACACCAAGCCTCAATATACCCTGTAAAGTGTACACCTATAAATTAGCATTTTTTTAAAGCACCTTTTGCTTTGATCATAACGGAAGTTTTTTGATTAGGTCTTTATCAATTTCACACACATGAAATTTGTACATGTACAGTATCCTCTTCCCTTTCTAAAGAGTTCCATATTTTCATATTGTGAATGAATCAAATGTACAATGATGTGCTTCTTTAGGTCATTCCACAGATTTTCAGAGAAAGTGACGTCCAGACTCTGATTGGACCATTCCAAGACTTAGGGTCTAATTCAGAGATGGACGGAAATGCAATGCTGCATGCAAGCAGCATTGTATTTCCAACCACTCTGAAGGAGGAACATGCCAGAGACGTCTCTGTAGAAGAGACGATTCCTGCACGCAACTGCAATCTTACAACTGCGACCAACGTCGCAAGCTGGGATCCAACATTGTGACCATCGACAGTGATGTTCCACAAGGACGGCTAGCTCGGTAAGCTCCAACTTACTCAGCAGCCCCACAGAAGTGGGCGCTGCGAGGCCAAGAAGTCTGCATAGTAACACGCAGACCCCTGGCTGTCCCAGAATATGGGGGTGACATGTCCCCATTTCTGGGAACGGAGGCTTCCCACTGACCCCTCCCCCACCCCCTCAACTCAGATAGAGAGTGTGGGCGAGAATTCATGGTCCATGTTACAGGCCCGACCTTGCGCAGCCACAGATTCCTGATCATCGAGAATCTGTGTGCGGACACAGACCTCATGTTGGAAGGTGAAATTACTCTTAATCTTTAGCTTTCTTACAGAGGACAGCTGGCTTTTTGGATCAATTCTCTATACTCTCTATATTGACAGCAGCCCCTGTCCCAGCTGAAGAGAAGAAGTCCCAAAGTATGATGCAGTTATCAATATTCCTCACAGTATTTAAAGGATTCATTGGATTGGGATTACTATTGTATTTGCTTCAAACATACCTTTTAGAAATAAGGGCAACATGTTCAACCTTAGTTTTATCAGATCATAAAAAATGTTCCCACATGGTTGGGAGGATTTTATTGTGAAATTTAGATGAACCTGGAAATGTAAAAAAATAATAATAATTCTTCTATCTTGCCATCCTACACCATAACGTAGGCATGTGCAGAATATGGGATATTGTTGACCGTCATCAACTATAATGGAGCATCCTGACCTTGACAATGTGCCTGCTGTGCTACATATTCTTCAGTGTTTCATGGTACATGTAATGGAATGGTATCGGGATCCCGGCAGCAGGTGCTCTGAGCTGATGAGCCAAAATGTGAAATATTTGTATGTAACAGAAGGCAGTTTGTTCGCTGACAGGCTGGAGAGTAGTACAATAATGAGTGTCTGCAGGCAACAGTGAAGCATGGTGCAGGTTACTTGCAAGTTTGGGGCTGCATTTCAGCAAACGGAGTTTGGGATTTGGGGGGTCATTCCGAGTTGATCGCTAGCTGCCGTTGTTTGAAGCGCAGCGATCAGGCTAAAAATCGGCAATTCTGTGCATGCGTATGCACTGCATACGTACGGGTACAAAGTCCTTTGTGGTTTTGCACAGGTTCTAGCAAAGCTTTCAGTCGTAAGGCATAATGCAAGAAGATTGACATGAAGTGGGCATTTCTGGGTGTCAACCGACCGTTTTTAGGGAGTGCTTAGAAAAACACAGGCGTGGATGGGCGAACGCTGAACGGGTGTGTGATATCAAAAGCCATCCCACCATAGTTAGAATCAATGCACACGAAGAGTAACTACAGGGCTGGTCTTGTTTTGCACAAAACTATTTTGCAGGCGCTCTGCTGCACAAGCGTTCGCAATTCTGCAAAGCGAAAATACACTCCCCAGTGGGTGGCGACAATGCCTTTGCACGGCTGCTAAAAACTGCTAGCGAGCGATCAACTCGGAATGACCCCCTTGGTCAGAATTAAATGTGTCCTCAATGCTGAGATACCTGTATACAGGTAGGTAATTATCCATCATGTAATACCATCAGGATGGCAACTGATTAACTCCAAACTTATTCTGCAGCAGTACAATGACCCCAAACATACAGCCAATGTCATTAAGAACTATCTTCAGCATAAAGAAGAACAAGGAGCCCTGGAAGTGATGATATGGCCCTCACAGAGCCCTGATCTCAACATCATTAAGACTGTCTGAGTTTACATGAAGAGGCAGAAGGATTTGAGCAAGCCTACATCTACAGAAGATCTGTGGTTAGTTCTCCAAGATGTTTGGAACAACCTCCCTGCCGAGTTCCTTTAAAAACTGTGTGCAAGTGTACCTAGAAGAATTGATGCTGCTGTGAAGGCAAAGAGTGGTCACACTAAATATTGATTAGATTTAGATTTCTCTTCTGTTTGTTCACTATGCATATTGGGGGTAATTCCAAGTTGATCGGAGCAGGAAATTTTTTAGCAGTTGGGCAAAACCATGTGCACTGCAGGGGAGGCAGATATAACATTTGCAGAGAGAATTAGATTTGGGTGGGTTATTTTGTTTCTGTGCAGGGTAAATACTGGCTGCTTTATTTTTACACTGCAATTTAGATTGCAGATTGAACACACCACACCCAAATCTATCTCTCTCTGCACATGTAATATCTGCCTCCCCTGCAGTGCACATGGTTTTGCCCAACTGCTTACAAAGTTCCTGCTGCGATCAACTCAGAATTACCCCCATTGTAAACTGATAAAAATAAACTAACACTTCTGTTTTTGAAAGCATTCTTACTTTGCAGCATTTTTTCCACACCTGCCTAAAACATTTGCACAATACTGTATATACTGTATATCATTTTTTTTTTTTTTTCATTCGCAGCTCAGCTCACGCTGAGCATATTCTAAGGGCTTTCTATATACGGGAAAAAAGTGGCTCTGGCTTACAGCACACAGTGTCAGCACAGGCTGTGGATGGACACTGGGCCGGATTCAGACCTGATCGCTCCACTGTGAATTTGCAGAGGTTTGCGATCATATAGTCGCCACCCAAACATAGTGAATACCCGCCTCGTGCAAGTATGTGTACACTGTGCGAAAAGCTTTGCATACGCCGGTCAGCTGCAAATCTGTTCCCAACACACCTACCATCGAATGATTTTTTCAGTCTGTGCGTAGCCCAGGACCTACTCCTACAGTGCAATAGCAACAGGCTGATAGCGGCTGCAGCTGACGTCACACACCCTCCCTGAAAACGCTTGGGCGCGCCTGTGTTTTTCCTAACACTCCCAGAAAATGGGCAGTTACCACCCCCAAACGTCCGCTTCCTGTCAATCAACTTGCATACACCTTGTGATCAAAAATGACGCAGGATTCTTTTGCAGTTTGGCCTTGCGCGTGCGCATTACAATCCATACGCATGAGCAGTTGATTGATAATCGATCGCCTTGCGAAATCGCACAACAGTGATCAGGTCTGAATTGGGCCCACAGTGACAGCACTGCTTGTGGATGGGTACAGCACTTAGACACAGCAGCGTGACTGGAGTGAAATGGCACCGAATTACTGCCACCGGGCCCTTATTTTGCCTCGATTTGAAATCCGAGCCTGGCAGGAAATCCTCGGCCAAGTCTCGTATTTACTCAGTTGCCGGAAGTTCTGGAGCTCGGATTTCCTAAAATACAAACCGCGCATCTCTAATATACAGGTATCCATCAGAAGATGGGTGATTTTGAGCGATATCTCACAAATATTGGGGCAGATGTATTAACCTGGAGAAGGCATAAAGAAGTGATAAACCAGTGATATGTGCAAGGTGATAAAGGCACCAGCCAATCAGATCCTAACTGTTAATTTACATATTGGAGCTGATTGGCTGGTGCCTTTATCACCTTGCACATATCACTGGTTTATCACTTCTTTATGCCTTCTCCAGGTTAATACATCTGCCCCAGTATTTGATGACATGATCCCTAACAGTGAATACAGTCTTGAATCAAACGAAGGACAGCATGCAGTGAGGATTTGCTCAGAGTGCAAATAATCATTTTATTGGAGGCTTCTGGATTCTGAAAAATATACTTATAAAAATTAGAGATGAGCGGGTTCGGTTTCTCTGAATCCGAACCCGCACGAACTTCATGTTTTTTTTCACGGGTCCGAGCGACTCGGATCTTCCCGCCTTGCTCGGTTAACCCGAGCGCGCCCGAACGTCATCATGACGCTGTCGGATTCTCGCGAGACTCGGATTCTATATAAGGAGCCGCGCGTCGCCGCCATTTTCACACGTGCATTGAGATTGATAGGGAGAGGACGTGGCTGGCGTCCTCTCCATTAGAAATTAGATTAGAAGAGAGAGAGAGATTGTGCAGAGTCAGACAGAGTTTACCACAGTGACCAGTGCAGTTGTTGTTAGTTAACTTTTATTTATTTTAATATAATATATCCGTTCTCTGCTATATCCGTTCTCTGCCTGAAAAAAAACGATACACAGCAGCAGCCAGTCACACAGTGTGACTCAGTCTGTGTGCACTCAGCTCAGCCCAGTGTGCTGCACATCAATGTATAAAAGGCAAAGCTTATAATAATTGTGGGGGAGACTGGGGAGCACTGCAGGTTGTTATAGCAGGAGCCCCCAGGAGTACATAATATTATATTAATTTAAAATTAAACAGTGCACACTTTTGCTGCAGGAGTGCCACTGCCAGTGTGACTAGTGGTGACCAGTGCCTGACCACCAGTATAGTAGTATATTGTTGTATGTATTGTATACTATCTCTTTATCAACCAGTCTATATTAGCAGCAGACACAGTACAGTGCGGTAGTTCACGGCTGTGGCTACCTCTGTGTCGGCAGTCGGAACTCGGCAGGCAGTCCGTCCATCCATAATTGTATTACAATATATACCACCTAACCGTGGTATTTTTTTTTCTTTCTTTATACCGTCGTCATAGTGTCATACTAGTTGTTACGAGTATACTACTATCTCTTTATCAACCAGTGTACAGTGCGGTAGTTCACGGCTGTGGCTACCTCTGTGTCGGCAGTCGGCAGGCAGTCCGTCCATCCATAATTGTATTATTATTATAATATATACCACCTAACCGTGGTTTTTTTTTCATTCTTTATACCGTCATAGTGTCATACTAGTTGTTACGAGTATACTACTATCTCTTTATCAACCAGTGTACAGTGCGGTAGTTCACGGCTGTGGCTACCTCTGTGTCGGCAGTCGGCAGGCAGTCCGTCCATCCATAATTGTATTATTATTATAATATATACCACCTAACCGTGGTTTTTTTTTCATTCTTTATACCGTCGTCATAGTGTCATACTAGTTGTTACGAGTATACTACTATCTCTTTATCAACCAGTGTACAGTGCGGTAGTTCACGGCTGTGGCTACCTCTGTGTCGGCAGTCGGCAGGCAGTCCGTCCATCCATAATTGTATTATTATTATAATATATACCACCTAACCGTGGTTTTTTTTTCATTCTTTATACCGTCGTCATAGTGTCATACTAGTTGTTACGAGTATACTACTATCTCTTTATCAACCAGTGTACAGTGCGGTAGTTCACGGCTGTGGCTACCTCTGTGTCGGCAGTCGGCAGGCAGTCCGTCCATCCATAATTGTATTATTATTATAATATATACCACCTAACCGTGGTTTTTTTTTCATTCTTTATACCGTCGTCATAGTGTCATACTAGTTGTTACGAGTATACTACTATCTCTTTATCAACCAGTGTACAGTGCGGTAGTTCACGGCTGTGGCTACCTCTGTGTCGGCAGTCGGCAGGCAGTCCGTCCATCCATAATTGTATTATTATTATAATATATACCACCTAACCGTGGTTTTTTTTTCATTCTTTACACTTTCATTGACACTGCAGTGCCACTCCTAGATGGGCCCGGTGTTTGTGTCGGCCACTAGGGTCGCTTATCTTTCTCACACAGTCAGCTACCTCATTGCGCCTCTTTTTTTCTTTGCGTCATGTGCTGTTTGGGGAGGGTTTTTTGGAAGGGACATCCTGCGTGACACTGCAGTGCCACTCCTAGATGGGCCCGGTGTTTGTGTCGGCCACTAGGGTCGCTTATCTTACTCACACAGCGACCTCGGTGCAAATTTTAGGACTAAAAATAATATTGTGAGGTGTGATGTGTTCAGAATAGGCTGAAAATGAGTGTAAATTATGTTTTTTGAGGTTAATAATACTTTGGGATCAAAATTACCCCCAAATTCTATGATTTAAGCTGTTTTTTAGGGTTTTTTGAAAAAAACACCCGAATCCAAAACACACCCGAATCCGACAAAAAAAATTCGGTGAGGTTTTGCCAAAACGCGGTCGAACCCAAAACACGGCCGCGGAACCGAACCCAAAACCAAAACACAAAACCCGAAAAATTTCCGGCGCTCATCTCTAATAAAAATACTGTTCATGTATGTATTTTTAATCCTTAAAATTACCATTTTGAAATTGGTGTGGATCATAGGGTCGACCACACTTAGGTCAACAGTCATTAGGTCAACAGTCATTAGGTCAACAACTATTGGTCGATGGTGACTAGGTCGACTTGAACAAGGTCGACATGGAAAAAGGTCGACGTGAGTTGTTGCGGGCTTCATTTATATTGATAAATCCAACATTTAATATTGTTGAAGCCTAATAGGTTTGTGTATGATACTGTTTATACAAACTGCAAATTCAAGAAGGGTGTGTAGACTTTTTATCCACTTTACTTAAATGTGTATTTGAGACCTACGGGAGTGTTTTGAACATTTTGACAAGATTATTAATATATAAATATATTAATATTAATATGTGTTTCTCTTGCCAGGTAATGTTTAGGGCTTGTCGTCAGTGCCAGATTAAGGTCCACATGGGCCTGGAGCTGAAATTTATGAAGGGCCTATTGTGTACTGCAATGGTATGTGTGACTAGCACTGTGGGGAAGTGACTCCTGATGTGGGGTAGTGGTCTGAACCATTAGGTGTGGCTAGCATCATGGAGCGCACTGCTAAAGCCTACCGTCAACCACTTCAATCTCTTTCCCCACTTTGCCTAAATGAAGTATGCATCCTAGGATGCATCATCGGATCTCTCACCTACCATTGGATGGCTTGTGGCACCCATGGTGCTGCACAAGCCATCTGTCACAGAAGCCAGGAAGTTTCTGTCCAACGATGGAGATCCCTGGCCTCTACCCACCCCTTAAACACAGAGTTCCTACCTTCATCGCAAGACAACGTTTGTATATGCACGTAACGGGTCCTGGGCATGCGCAGATTACTGATAATCGTACTTTGCACATGATAGCGCACCTCCATCCACATCTGGATGAACCCCCATGTCACGATTACCCCCCATGTCACGATGTAGTACCCCGATGCACATTATGCCACGTCATACTGCTGCCGATATACAGTATGCTCAGTGGTGCAAGTAGAAATATTTTCTTAGTGGTACTGAGTGCTGAAAAATGGGCGTGGGCATGTGTTGTGAGGGGGCATGGTCACATGCTGCTAGCGGGAGTGGCTACATGACACTAGTGGCGTGGCCACACAACAGCCCCTTTTTGGGGGGGGAATCTGGAGGCAAGGCTAAAAATATATAGTAATGCCTCCAGTATAATAGAAATATATAGTAATGCCCCCAATTGAATAACAATATATAGTAATGCCCCCAATTGAATAACAATATATAGTAATGCCTCCAGTATAATAGAAATATATAGTGATACCTCCAGTATAATAGAAATATATAGTGATGTAACCCCAATTTAATAACAATATATAGTAATGCCTCCATTATAACAGGAAAATACAGCCACTGTCGCCCTCCCAGTAACCCTGAAAAAATGGGAGGAGCCGTCATGCTGCTAAGCATCATGGTCTTGTTGCTTTGTGGCACACTATAACTGTGGTAATGGCAAAGTGTGTGGCAGGTGGTACTGAGTACCCGCTGCCAAATTCTTATGGGTACTCCGTACCCGAGCGTACCCGCATACATGCACCGCTGAGTATGCCACATTGTAATACTAGCGATACACATTACAGTAAGTCACATTGAAAAACAGAAGCCACAATATCAACGGATTTGCTGTTTCTTTCAATCCAAGTTAGAACCCCCCCCCACTCAGCAGTTGTGGAACTGCATGTCACAATAGATCTGCAGGGCATCAGCCAGATTGCCAGCATTTGGCACACATCTCAGCCACTTGTAGCGGTGTGTATCTGTGTGTGTGTAGGGAGGGCTTGGTGTAGCATATGAGCTTAAAAGCTTTCCCAAGTATGTGCCCCAGAGGGTACCACACTCCTCACGCTTTAAGTCCACAACTGGATTGAGCCATCACCCTAGTCATAGAAATACAGAATTAGATGGCAGATAAGAACCACTTAGTCCATCTAGTCTGCCCATGTACACAAGAACACTAAACTTAGTTTTTGTCTGGAGCCATTTAACCTACCCAAATATTTTTGGGGTGGAAGGAAACCAACCCAAGTATGGGGATAATATACAAACTCCACACAGAGCCATAGGGGATATCCAATTAGCCCCGTTTTTTTACCGGGGCTAATTGTCCCGCCGGGGGCTATCTAATTAGCCCCGATAAGCTGCAGCACGCGCCGGCTTATCAGGGATTTTGTTTCGCCTGCCTCCGACAGGCGAAGCAGAGTCCCCGGAAACACCCCCGTTTTTGTCCGAAAATGGGGCTGTTTCACCCGAAAACACACAGGTTTCACTGAACCTGTGTGTTTTCGGGAGAAAAGATTTTTTTTCATACGCGAATTAACAGGATAGCCTGTAAAAAAAAAATAATCTGTGAAACATCGGAAAAAAGTCAGATAAATGGGCGAAAACGGACCCGATGTTTTAACGGGGATAATTGGATATCCCCCATAGTGGGAATGGAACCCATGACCTCAGTGCTGTGAGGCAGTAATGCTAACCACTACACAATCCGTTCTGGTACTTGAAGCTGCTTTTATACTGTGGTAAGCCAGCTAATGCTGCTTCTCTGCAGCAGCACTCGTGCCTTGATGGGGGGGGGTACAAGCAGCTGGATAATGTCAAAGTAGGACTGAAGCTGGGAGGCGACAGCCAAGCCAAGGTCTGGCGAATGGATGGGGACTGACACAGCCAGTCAGAACATATTGGCCCCGTTCATTAGGACCCCCTCATTTTGAAAAATCAATTTGCTACCCATCTACATATTGTGTAAAAGTAAAGAGTAAACAGCTGTACAGTAAGTGGATAAACTATAGGCTCAACACTAGTTTTGGTGGCACAATGCAGCTTTGTAAAGGGCTCATGCACCAGAATGAACTATAGCTGTCCTATAAAAGACCAGTGGGACGGCCAGCATACCGTAGGTAAGAATCAATCAAGCTAATACCCCTCTCAGACTGGCAGCAATAACGCGGGTTATTGCATGTGAATGTGCAGCAACCCGGTTTGCGGTACAGTCTAAAAGTGGCCAGTTGAAATAATCTGGGTCAAGCGACTCAGTATTTCAATTTGGGTAGCGAGCAGTGTTGAACATGGGTTCAACACCGCTCACGGGGGGGTAATTCCAAGTTGATCGCAGCAGGAAATTTTTTAGCAGTTGGGCAAAACCATGTGCCCTGCAGGGGGGGGGGGGGGGGGGGGCAGATATAACATGTGCAGAGAGAGTTAGATTTGGGTGTGGTAAATTCAATCTGCAATCTAAATTGCAGTGTAAAAGTAAAGCAGCCAGTATTTACCCTGCACAGAAACAAAATAACCCACCCAAATCTAACTCTCTCTACACATGTTATATCTGCCCCCCCTGCAGTGTACATGGTTTTGCCCAACTGCTAAAACATTTCCTGCTGCGATCAACTTGGAATTACCCCCACGGTGCGGTGTGAACAGGTAAGGTGGGTCGATGTGACCTGGACCCGTTCACACCAAAGGAAAAGGCGGTGCCTGGAGATCATCTGATCTCCATGTGACGTCACCAACCCAGCAGTAAGCCGGTCTGGCCGCCTGCCTGAAAGGGCTCACACCAAGTCGCACCCGAGAAGGACTTGTGTACAAACCCCGGGTGCGACTCGGCATTTGCTGTCTGAAAGCAGTAGTACAGTGCTGAAGATTCTCACAGTGACTTTTTCATGCTGGCGCCATATGAGTCACAACGTATCACTGGGCTCTATCCCAGAAGTGATGTGACATCATCAAGTGTTTCTTACAGCAGCCACTCAAAATGCAATGTTCATAAAAGCCTGCTCCATTAGAAAATTACATCATCATGGCCCCACCCCCCTTTACAATGCTGGAAATCTCTGCATTGTAAAGAAGGTGGTGGGGCCATGATGACACGTTCACACTATCGTGCCCTCATGCTGTCCACTTCTGCTGCTCAATGCACCTTGCCTCAATGACCTGGCTGGCTGGCACCAGTAGTCGCCAATATGCACTGACCTGTGAATAGGTTCTTTGGGAATGCGTGTAAACTTAATGTCATCTCACTTTCCTCCTGCTACAGCCCACTGTGGCTCTTCAAGCAGCTGCAGTACTTAGCAGTATTCCGGCACCACTTGCTATAGGGTGAAGGGGCGGTGCTTCGGGTAGCTGGGGGCGGGGCTTTGAGAACCCGTTGTGATGGGTGGAGCTTTGGCAGTGCAGGGGAAATGGGTGAGTCAGCTGGGGGCGGGGTTTTGAGAAGGCAAAGTTAGTGTGCACTGTGCAGGCCGTCTGTCTGACAACCTCGGGTAAATGTTTGCTTTTCCTTTCGGTCACTCGATGTGGAGCTTTGAATGGCAATAGGTGAATGGGCTGACGTTCTTTTGATAGCTGCTGGTGGTGATAGGAAACAAATTCCTGTCAACACTGCAGGGATCTCTCTGGGCCTATTTTCACTGGGGGCCTGGAGCTGCAGCTCCACCCGCCCCATTGTTAATCCGGCCCTGCTTGTCGTGAATTAATTGTTATGTCACAACCTCCGGTTCGCTTAATTACTGTACAATTAGGAGTCTATCATGAATCACGTTTAAATGGTTAGAACATGAACAAACTTGGATGTTTATATTAGAGATGTGCGGGAACTTTTCATGTTTTGAGTTTTAGTTTTGATTCTTATTCCACTTTCGTGTTTTGGTTTTGGATCTGGATGATTTTTAAAAAAAACATAAAAACAGCTAAAATCACAGAATTTGAGGGTAATTTTGCTCCTACGGTATTATTAACCTCAATAACATTAATTTCCACTCATTTCCAGTCTATTCTGAACACCTCACACCTCACAATATTGTTTTTAGGCCTAAAAGTTGCAACGAGGTGGCTGGATGACTAAGCTAAGTGACACAAGTGTGCGACACAAACACCTGGCCCATCTAGGAGTGGTACTGCAGTTGCAGACAAGATGGCACTATTCAAAAACTAGTCCCCAAACAGCACATGATGCAAAGAAGAAAAAGAGGTGCAATTAGGTAGCTGGATGGCCAAGCTAAGCGACACAAGTGTGCGTCACAAACACCTGGCCCATCTAGGAGTGGCACTGCAGTTGCAGACAAGATGGCACTATTCAAAAACTAGTCCCCAAACAACACATGATGCAAAGAAGAAAAAGAGGTGCAATTAGGTAGCTGGATGGCTAAGCTAAGCGACACAAGTGTGCAGCACAAACACCTGGCCCATCTAGGAGTGGCACTGCACTTACACATAGGATGGCACTTAAAAAAAACTAGTCCACAAACAGCACATGATGCAAAGAAGAAAAAGAGGTGCAATTAGGTAGCTGGATGGCCAAGCTAAGCGACACACAGGGGCGGATCTAGAAAAAGATGACAGGGGGGGCACCATGGAAGGGGCAAGTACATTTGCGTGCGCCTTCAGCGCATGCGCTCCCAGAAAAGGGGTGTGTCACCACTACAAGGGGTGTGGTCTCACAGGACAGGGAGAGAGTGAGAGAGAGTGACTTGCAGTAGGTGACAGGGAGAGTGACTATCAGTTGGTGACAACTAGTAGTTGATGGAGAGTGACTGGCAGTGGGTGACAGGCAGTGGGAGAGAGGGTGACTGGGAGAATGTGAATGGTAGTGTGTGACTGGGTATAGAGTGACTGGCAGGGGCTGACAGGCAGTGGGTGACGGGGAGAGTGACTTGCAGTGGGTGACGGGGAGGGTGACTGGCAGTGGGTGACAGGAAGAGGGTGAATGGCAGTGGGTGACAGGGAGACTGGCAGTGGGTGACAAGGAGACTGGCAGTGGGTGACAGGGAGACTGGCAGTGGATGCCAGGGAGAGGATGACTGGCAGTGGATGACAGGGAGAGGGTGACTAACTGGCAGTGGGTGACAGGGAGAGGGTGACAGGGAGACTGGCAGTGGGTGACAGGGAGACTGGCAGTGGGTGACAGGGAGACTGGCAGTGGGTGACAGGGAGAGGATGACTGGCAGTGGATGACAGGGAGAGGGTGACTAACTGGCAGTGGGTGACAGGGAGAGGATGCCAGGTAGACTGGCAGTAGGTGACAGGGAGCGGGTGACATATGAGTAAGTGTGATGTGGGCCCCTATGACCACTGGCGTGCGCAGCACATTTTATTAGGGGGTGCACCGTCGGAGGGGTGTGTCTAGCACCGCCTTTTGACCGTGTCTAGCACCATCTATTGATGGTCAACGCATATAAAATATCCACCTTTGTACCAAGCCTAATAAAGCAGATACATTGTCAGATGTTGTGGTGTGCTCCAAACAAACACCCCTGATGGCACTCACTGCAATTACACTGCTCCTCCTCAGCCTGGTCTGGCACCCCTCTCTTTCCTCTGCAAGCTGCAGCAGCTTACTTACAAGTCAGTCACTCACTGACACTGACAGTCGCAGACTAGTTACTGCTGCTGCTTGAAAAAACGAGTGACGTGTCAATGCTGCTGCTGACCGCCTGCCAGTATTGAATTTGTCTTCCTAAGAGGAATGCTGGCTGCATGCTGCTCCTCATCAGTGGCTGGCGTTGGCATAACATAGAAGGAGAGAGATGGGCATGTGGTGGGTGGGCATGCGAGCAGCATGACATAATCACGTTACATCACGCTGTTTTTGTACATGGAGGTGGAGCTGGGAATTTGAAAGCCGGTGTCAGTGGCACCCTTGATTAACCCAGGCATCCGGTCAGTAATGCAGTCCTGACAGGGTGCAGCGCAGAGAGGACAGTAATCAGCCTGCTCATCGATCGCTGCATCAGGCATGTGAGATAGCAGTGCCAGACATTAGGGGGTGCCTGTGCGCACCAGGCACCCCCCCTGCGCACACCTATGCCTATGACACACATATAAGTGGGGAGGGAAGGGGGGCACAGGTAAAAATAAAAAGTTTTAATTTGTTTTTATACAAAAAAATGTCTAATGTCATCTTGCATAATATACCACATACACATAAAAAACATACACATCTCACTGACTCACTCACCTTCCCTAGCATATTCACAGGCGGGCTTCCCTCTAGCCAGAGTTCTATTATGCACAATGACGGTAGGCTGGGGTGAACAGAGTATAAGTCTCCCCCAGCACTGAGCCCACTCCCGCAGACTCCAGTAATGCTCTCCAGTCTCCAGCACAGTCCGTGGCTCCGGGCACACAACAGCACCAGCTGTATTGTAGCAGCAGGCAGCCGCCGGGTCTCCTGAAACTACCGTGGCTCCATGAGTGGGTTTGCACACACAGCAGCACTTCGCTGCACCTAGCCTACCACATTAGCAGTATGGTGGCAGCAGATATCCGTCGACAGAGCTGGATTGAGGCTTTGGGGGGAGACCCTAAGGTATAAAATTAAAAGTGTATATATATATATATATATATATATATAGTGTAAAGGCACTGAGGGGCAGATACAGGGAGGGTGAGGGTGCTGAGGGGGAGAGACAGGGTGCTGAGGGGGAGAGACAGGGATGGGTGAGGGTGCTGAGGGGTAGAGACAGGGAGGGGGAGGGTGCTGTGGGGGAGAGACAGGAAGGGTGAGGGTGCTGAGGGGGAGAGACAGGGAGGGGGAAGAGACAGGGAGGGGGAGGGTGCTAAGGGGGAGAGACAGGAAGGGTGAGGGTGCTGAGGGGAGAGACAGGGAGGGGGAGGGTGCTGTGGGGGAGAGACAGGAAGGGTGAGGGTGCTGAGGGGGAGAGACAGGGAGGGGGAAGAGACAGGGAGGGGGAGGGTGCTAAGGGGGAGAGACAGGAAGGGTGAGGGTGCTGAGGGGGAGAGACAGGGAGGGGGAGGGTGCTGGGGGGAGGTACAGGGAGTGTGAGGGTGCTGAGGGGGATACAGGGAGGGTGAAGGTGCTGAGGGGTGATACAGGGAGGGTGAGGGTGCTGAGGGGGATACAGGGAGGTGAGGGTGCTGCTGAGGGGGAGATGCTGAGGAGGAGATACAGGGAGGGTGAGGGTGCTGAGGGGGAGATACAGTGAGGAGGAGGGTGCTGAGGGGGAGATACAGGGACATACTGTAACTTTGGAAAGAACACAAAGGATTCCCTGACAACCTTTCACGCCCCCCCCCCCCCCCCCCCATCACATTCTACTCTAGCCCAATCACCTTAAGGCTTAACAAACAGGCCTGGCAAAACCATAAGGAACAAAACCCCCACCCCCCCCCCCCAACCACCCCCCCCACCACCACCACCCACAAAAACCCCCACACAACACCAGGTGAGTACAGGAGGAGGGCGGTACAGGGACTCCTATGGTGCCCATAAACAGCAGCACAGGAGGAAGAACGACGAACAGAGCCTGGCAGTGAGATGTGCTTCACACCAATGTGTTGGCGCCGGGTTGCCATTGGTTACGAGCAGTAGGAGGCGCAGCGCTGGTGGCTGACAGTGTGAGCTCTGACCGCTGGCCTCCTGTGCTGGGACTACTGCCCTAGTGCCCGCTGGCTCTATCAAGGGGAGATTGCAGCAGAGCTGTGGCCGGTTAAAAAAAACTGCCACAAATGACAGGGGGGGCACAGGCCTGAGTGCCCCCCCCCTTGGAGGATCCGCCACTGGCGACACAAGTGTGCGGCACAAACACCTGGCTCATCTAGGAGTGGCACTGCAGTGGCAGACAGGTGGAAGATTTAAAAAAATAGGCCCAAACAGCACATGATGCAAAGAAGAAAAAAAGGTGCAATGAAGTAGCTGATGGCCAAGAAGGCCAAGCTAAGCGACACAAGGGCACACCACTAGCCCATCTAGGAGTGTGGTACTGCAGTTACAGACAGGATGGCACTTAAAAAAACTAGTCCCCAAACAGCACATGATGCAAAGAAGAAAAAGAGGTGCAAGATGGAATTGTCCTTGGGCCCTCCACCCACCCTTATGTGTTGTATAAACCGGACATGCACACTTTAACAAACCCATCATTTCGGCGACAGTGTCTGCCACCGACTGTGACTGAAATGACTGGTTCCCCCCCAAAAAGAAGCAAACAATCTCTCTTGCACAAACTGCTCTACAGAGGCAAGATGTACACCCCCAACATTATCAATCTAGATAGTCTCTCCCCTTTCACTGTGTACATCCTCACAGAGTATTAATTCGTCCCCACTGGAATCCACCATCACAGGTCCCTGTGTACTTTCTGGAGGCAATTGCTGGTAAAGGTCTTCCCGGAGGAATTTATAATTCATTTGGATGAAAACATCATCTTCTCCACATTTAGTGGAAGTAACCTCCTACGCCGATCGACAAGGTTACCGGCTGCACTAAACACTCTTTCGGAGTACACACTGGAGGGGGTGGGCAACTTAGGTAAAATAAAGCCAGTTTGTGCAAGGGCCTCCAAATTGCCTCTTTTTCCTGCCAGTATACGTACGGACTATCTGACATGCCTACTTGGATGCTGTCACTCTATGATCCTCCACCATTCTTTCAATGGTGACTCATCATTGCAGGACAGTCAGTATGCATGTCAGTATCAGTGATCAGTATCGATGCTTCAGTCCGACCAGATGTCAGCTTTCACTCCTGACTGTCCTGCATCATCGCCAGCGGGTGGGCTAGGAAATCTTAACCTTTTCCTTGCAGCCCCAGTGGTGGAAGAAATTGAAGAAGGAGCTGTTGACGGGTCACGTTCCGCTTGAGTTGACAATTTACTAACCAGCAGGTCTTTGCACCTCTGCACACTTGTGTCTGCTGGAAAGAGAGATACAACATAGGCTTTAAACCTAGGATCGAGTATGGTGGCCAAAATGTAGTGCTCTGATTTCAACAGATTGACCACCCTTGAATCCTGGCAAAGCGAATGAAGGGCTCCATCCACAAGTCCCACATACTTTGCGGAATCGCTCCATGTTAGCTCCCCCTTCAATTTATCCAGCTTCTTCTGCAAAAGCCTGATGAAGGAATGACCTGACTCAAGATGGCAGTGTCTGAACTGACTTCACGTGTGGCAAGTTCGAAGGGTTGGAGAACCTTGCACAAGACAGAAATCATTCTCCACTGCACTTGAGTCTGAGTCAGGTGCATTACCCCTCTTTGCCTATATCGTAGGTGGATGTATAGAATTGAATGGCCTTTTGCTGCTCCTCCATCCTCTGAAGCATACAGAGGGTTGAATTCCACCTCGTTACCACCTCTTGCTTCAGTTGATGGCGGGGCAGGTTCAGGAGTGTTGCTGGCGCTCCAGTCTTTGGCACGCAGTGGTAGAATTCCGAAAGTGGCCCGCAATTTTTCAGGCCACCGACAGCATCTCCTGCACACCCCTCTCATTTTTCAAAAATTCTGCACCACCAAATTAATTGTATGTGCAAAACATGGGACATGCTGGAATTTGCCCAGATGTAATGCATGCACAATATTGGTGGCGTTGTTTGATATCACAAATCCCCAGGAGAGTACAATTGGGTTAAGCCATTCTGCGATGATGTTCCTCAGTTTCCGTAAGAGGTTGTCAGCCTGTGTGCCTCTTAGGGAAAGCGGTGATACATAGCGTAGCCTGCCTAGGAACGAGTTGGCGTTTGCGAGATGCTGCTACTGGTGCCGCTGCTGTTGTTGCTGCGGGAGGCCATACATCTACCCAGTGGGCTGTTACAGTCATTAGTCCTTAGTCTGCCCTGTTCCACTTGTCCACATGTCCGTGTTAAGTGGACACTGTATACAAGTTTTCTGACGTCTGTGTACATTCTCGGTATCGCCTGCCTAGAGAAGTGGAATCTAGATGGGATTTGATGCCGGGGACACAGTACCTCAAACAATTCTCTTAGTCCCACTGAACTATTGTTGGATACCGGACGCACCTCTAACACCAACATAGCTGTCAAGGCCTCAGTTATCCGCTTTGCAAAAGGATGACTTCTGTCATATTTCATCTTCATCACAAAGGACTGTTGGACAGTCAATTGCTTACTGGAAGTAGTACAAGTGGTCTTACGACTTCCCCTCTGGGATGATGATCGACTCCCAGCAGCAAAAACAGCAGCAACAGCAGGCATACCACTCAAGGATCCTACGGAGGAATCCCAGTTAGGAGAGGACTCCTCAGTCTTGACAGTGACATGGCCTGCAGGACTATGGACGTTCCTGACTGAGGAGTAAGTTAACGTTGAGGGAGTTGGTGGTGTGGCTTGCAGGACCTTGGGTACAGGAGGAAGAAGGGATTTAGGTGTCAGTGGACTGCTTACGCTCTTACCCAAAGTTTCACAACTTGACACTGACTGCTGATGAATGTGCAGCAGGTGACGTATAAGGGAGGATGTTCCTAAGTGGTTAACATCCTTACCCCTACTTATTACAGATTGACAGAGGCAACAGATGGCTTGACACCTGTTGTCCGGATTTGTGGAGAAATAATTCCACACCGAAGAGGTGGCTTTTTTGGTAGTTTGCCCAGGCATCACAATGGGCTTCTTCATCCCAAGGACAACAGGTGTCTCCCCCGGTGCCTGATTTAAACAAACCACATCACCATCATAATCCTCATCGTCAACTTCCTCCTCAGCACCAGCAACACCCATATCCTCATCCTGGTGTACTTCAACAGTGACATCTTCAATTTGAATATCAGGAACTGGACTGTGGGTGCTCCTTCCAGAACTTGCAGGGGGCGCGCAAATGGTGGAAGGAGCCACCTCTTCCCGTCCAGTGTTGGGAAGGTCAGGCATCACAACTGCCAACACACTTGGATTCTCCTTGGGGATTTGTGATACCATCTCAGAACGCACAATACTTTTCTGTGCTCTTTCCAGCTTAACTCTTTTAATTTTCCTAGCTGGAGGATGAGGGCTTTCATCGTCATGTGAAGCTGAACCACTAGCCATGAACATAGGCCAGGGCCTCAGCCGTTCCTTGCCACTCCGTGTCGTAAATGGCATATTGGCAAGTTTACGTTTCTCCTCAGACGATTTAAATTTCTTTTTTTTAATTCTTTTTATGAACTTTGGCTTTTTGGATTTTACATGCCCTCTCCTATCATATTGGGCATCGGCCTTGGCAGACGACGTTGATGACATTTCATCGTCTATGTCATGGCTAGTGGCAGCAGCTTCAGCACTAGGTGGAAGTGGTTCTTCTTAATCTTTCCCTATTTTATGCTCAAAATTTTTGTTCTCCATTATTTTTTGGGAGTTATATGAGACAATGGCCCTCATTCCGAGTTGATCGCTCGCTAGCTGCTTTTAGCAGCATTGCAAACACTAGGCCGCCGCCCTCTGGGAGTGTATCTTAGCATAGCAGAATAACGAAAGATTAGCAGAACTGCTACTAAATAATTCTTTGTCGTTTCTGAGTAGCTCCAGACCTACTCCTAGATTGCGATCACCTCGGTCTGCTTAGTTCCTGGTTTGACATCACAAACATGCCCTGCGTTCGGCCAGCCACTCCCCCGTTTCTCCAGCCACTCCTGCGTTTTTTCCTGGCACGCCTGCGTTTTTTTAGCACACTCCCTGAAAACACCAAGTTGCCGCCCAGAAACTCCCACTTCCTGTCAATCACACTACAATCACTCTAGCGTTGAAAAAAACGTCACTCGAGCTTGTGTAAATCTCCAAAGTTTTGTGTTAAATTACTAAGCACATACGCGCTGCGTACCATGCGCATGCGCATTTTACACCTAATTGCTGCGTTGCAAATAACGGCAACGAGCGAACAACTCGGAATGACCACCAATATGCGGCACAGGAATGACTGGAATTACTGATGAGACAGGACACTACCACTGGTCTGATGCAGCACAACACAACAACACTGTAAGGGACTTGTGGTTGTTGTTATTATTATAATACGGCACAGTGCCGTAACTAGGCATTTTAGCGCTGTGTGCAAGAAACGGCATTGGCGCCCCCGCTATGCAAGATAGGGGAAGTGCGCGCCGTAGGCGTGCAAAAAAATATAAGGGCGTGGCTTCATGGGGAAGGGGCGTGGCAACAAAATAATACCAATTCATACTGCGGTGCACAGTAGTCTCCAATATTCAAATTACGCTGCACAGAAGCGCCACTACACCAGGTAGAGCCTTTTTACACATTACGGCAGCCAGTCCCTCTTTTTAAACATTACGGCAGACAGCGTCCATTTTTACACATTACAGCAGACAGCGCCCCTTTTTACACATTAGGGCAGACAGCGTCCCCCTTTTTACACATTACGGCAGACAGCGTCCCCCTTTTTACACATTACGGCAGACAGCGTGCCTTTTTACACAGTACGGCAGACAGACCCCCTTTTTATACATTACGGCAGGAAGAGTCCCCTTTTTACAAATTACGGCAGAGAGCATCCCCTTTTTACACATTATGGCAGACAGTCCCCCTTTTTACACATTACGGCAGACTGCGTCCCTTTTTACACATTACGGCAGACAGCGTCCCCTTTTTTACACATAACGGCAGAGAGCGTCTCCCTTTTTACACATTACGGCAGACAGCGTCCCCCTTTTTACACATTACGGCAGACAGCATCCCCCTTTTTACACATTATGGCAGACAGCTTCCCCCTTTTTACATATTACAGCAGCCAGCATCCCCCATTTTACACATTACGGCAGACAGCGTCCCCCTTTTTACACATTACTCCCAACATAGTGTACTCAAGATTTCCTTGCAGTAAGACCATATAGGCCTGAAATCACGCATACCCTCTATTTACCGTTGTACTCCAGCCCCAGGGACGGCACAGCTGCAGCACCGGTTCTGAGCTACTGTCACATGAGCGCTAGTAGTACTCTAGATGAATGCGACCTGCAATACTGATGCATGGCAGCCAACCCTACCCCTGCCTAAAGCAGCTGATAACAGAGGACAATGGCTTGTAGTGGTAAATTACATAGGCTAAGTGAACGCTAGCAGGTAATTATGAGAAATACAATATGCTTTTACACACTGGAACAACTAGTAATGTAATTACACTGGGCATCTTTGGCAATGTGAAAAAAACCTAGGGGAGAAATACACAACATCAACACAAGTGTAATGGGGCAGAGATCGTGTAAGCACACTGGCTGAGCATAGCCATACAGCTCCCAGGCATGTCTCCCAACCTTCTCCTCCCCGTCTGACAGGTGCACCCCCTGCTGCTGGATGACCAGGGTCTCATCAATGTCCAGCAGCCCGGTGCACCAGGAGAACCGGTCCATCCTCAGCCGCTGACAGGGAAGCAGCAGCTGCACCAGACTGACAGGAAGCAGGAACTGGCATTGGCTGCCCGCCGCTGTGAATCCTGGGATGAGGGAACCGCATCCCAGCATTCACAGCAGCGCCGGGCAGCCAATATGGAAGGAGAGAGGACTGCTGCAGCGGCGCTACTACCAATGACATAGCGCTGCTGTGGCTCCAGTCCCCCTCCCTCCTCCTCCGCTGCCTCTGGCACTGCTCTCTCCTCCCCAGCGCTGCGCACAACAAGCGGCATGTAATGAGTCAATTTGACTCATTACAAGCCGCTGGCCATTGCGCCCTCAGGGCAACTGCGCTGTGTGCCAGTCACACCTGGCACACACGTAGTTACGGCGCTGATACGGCAGTAGTGGACATATAGCAGCAGCGTATATCGTCACGGGAATGACTGATGAGACAGGACACTACCACTGGTCTGATGCTGCACAACACAACAACACTGTTAGGGACTTGTGGTTGTTGTTATTATTATTATACGGCAGCAGTGGACATATAGCAGCAGCGTATATCGTCACTGGAATGACTGATGAGACAGGACACATACTACCACTGGTCTGATGCAGCACAACACAACAACACTTTATACAGCTACACTGGATATATGTCAGCAGAGGACACCAACACTGTGACTGGCTGGACTGATGCAGCACAATACACTGACTACACTGGACTGAACAGCACAACACAGCACCACTTTATACAGCTACACTGGCAGGAGAGGATACCAACACTGTGACTGCCTGGACTGATGCAGCACAATACACTGACTACACTGGACTGAACAGCACAACACAGCACCACTTTATACAGCTACACTGGCAGGAGAGGACACCAACACTGTGATTGGCTGGACTGATGCAGCACAAAACACTGACTACACTGTACTGGACTGAGCAGTTGACTCATGCCTACTCAGAATAATGCGGATGAAATCGCAACGGTGGCATGTTTTTAATCGCAAGCGATTGCAGCATACGTCAGAAATACATCCCGAAAACAGCCATGACATGCCTACATGATCCCATCCACTCCCCATCTGTTGCCTCCCACAAACGGTCACTTCCTGTCTATCATTTTGTGATTGCATGTCACTGAGCCTGTGAATGCATGGCAATCACAATGCGGCCTTCGCGCACGCACAATGCATTTGTAGTTCATGCACAGTCTGGCAATAATCGCCCAATTTGCATTTTTGCAATTTACCAATCCATGCTGAATAAGGGCCACTGCCATCTAATAAGGGAGTACTCAACCTTTATAGACCAAAAGAATAGATATAACAAGACAATGCCGGCAAACAGATACATTTTTAATTATATCAATAAAAAACAATAAAAATAATACATATAGGGGTATATTTACTAAGGTCCCGATTTTGACCGAGATGCCGTTTTTTCTTCAAAGTGTCATCTCGGTAATTTACTAAGCAAAAATCACGGCAGTGATGAGGGCATTCGTAATATTTTGGAAGTCCTAGGAAAAAATCACTACAAAATCAATACACCATCGTTCAAATACGCCTGCAATTTGGTAGAACTCGGTCATTTACTAAAAAGTGCAAAACACAAACACTGCCGACAATAGCCAAACACTGCCGTGATGAAATACAAATCGTGAAAAAGTGCTAAAAAAAAAACAGACCTGCTTTTTTATCCCGTGTTTGTATAGGCAAGCACGGATCCATGAGATCCGTGCATGTTTTTCAGTGGGAAGGGGTGGGAAATGTTTTAAATTTAAAAAAAAAATGTGTGGGGTCCCCCCTCCTAAACCAAACCAGCCTCGGGCTCTTTGAGCCAGCCCTGGTTGCAAAAATATGGGGTAAAAATTGACAGGGGTTCCCCCATATTTAAACAACCAGCACCGGGCTCCGCGCCTGGTCCTGGTTCCAAAAATACGGGGGACAAAAAGCGTAGGGATCCCCCGTATTTTTTAAACCAGCACCGGGCTCCACTAGCTGGACAGATAATGCCACAGCCAGGGGTCACTTTTATACAGCGCCCTGCGGCCGTGGCATTAAATACCCAACTAGTCACCCCTGGCCGGGGTACCCTGGAGGAGTGGGAACCCCTTAAAATCAAGGGGTCCCCCCCCTCCAGCCACCCAAGGGCCAGGGGTGAAGCCCGAGGCTGTCCCCCCCCATCCAATGGGCTGCGGATGGGGGGCTGATAGCCTTTGTTGTAAGTTATGAATATTGTTCTTAGTAGCAGTACTACAAGTCCCAGCAAGCCTCCCCCGCAAGCTGGTGCTTGGAGAACCACAAGTACCAGCATGCAGCGGAAAACCGGGCCCACTGGTACTTGTAGTACTACTACAAAAAAAATACCCCAATAAAGACATAACACACACACCTTGAAAGTATAACTCTAATGCATACATACACACCACCATATACACATACTTACCTTATGTTCACACGAGGGTCGGTCCTCTTCTCCATGTAGAATCCATGGTGTACCTGTTGAAAAAATTCAACTCACCAAATCCAGTGTAGAGGGCTCCTCGGGTAATCCATTTGTAATCCACGTACTTGTAAAAATAAAAAAACGGACACCCGACCACGAACTGAAAGGGGCCCCATGTTTTCACTAGAGATGAGCGGGTTCGGTTCCTCGGAATCCGAACCCGCCCGAACTTCAGCTTTTTTTACACGGATCCGAGCGACTCGGATCTTCCCGCCTTGCTCGGTTAACCCGAGCGCGCCCGAACGTCATCATGACGCTGTCGGATTCTCGCGAGGCTCGGATTCTATCGCGAGACTCGGATTCTATATAAGGAGCCGCGCGTCGCCGCCATTTTACACGTGCATTGAGATTCATAGGGAGAGGACGTGGCTGGCGTCCTCCCCGTTTAGAGAATAGATAGGAGAGTGAGAGTGAGACAGTGACACTTCATTTACTGGAGCTTAGGAGGAGTACTCAGACAGAGAGTGCAGAATTTTGCTGATAGTATTAGTTAGTTATACTAGTGACAGAGTGAGACAGTGACACTTCATTTACTGGAGCTTAGGAGGAGTACTCAGACAGAGAGTGCAGAATTTTGCTGATAGTATTAGTTAGTTATACTAGTGACTGACCAGTGACCACCAGTGCAGTTTTATATTATTTAATATAATCCGTTCTCTGCCTGAAAAAACGATACACAGTGACTCAGTCACATACCATATCTGTGCTCAGCCCAGTGTGCTGCTGCATCATCTATGTATAATATCTGACTGTGCTCACACAGCTTAATTGTGGGGGAGACTGGGGAGCAGTTAGGTTATAGCAGGAGCCAGGAGTACATATTAAAATTAAACAGTGCACACTTTTTTTCTGCAGGAGTGCCACTGCCAGTGTGACTGACCAGTGACCTGACCACCAGTATATAGTATACTATATTGTATTGTGAATGTCTGCCTGTAAAAGTTAAACACACGTCGTGTGACTTGTGTGGTGTTTTTTTATTCTATAAAATAAAAAACTCATTCTGCTGACAGACAGTGTCCAGCAGGTCCGTCATTATATAATATATACCTGTCCGGCTGCAGTAGTGATATATATATATTTTTTATATCATTATTTATCATCCAGTCGCAGCAGACACAGTACGGTAGTTCACGGCTGTAGCTACCTCTGTGTCGGCACTCGGCAGTCCATCCATAATTGTATACCACCTACCCGTGGTTTTTTTTTTCTTTCTTCTTTATACATACTACATCTCATTATCATCCAGTCTATATTAGCAGCAGACACAGTACAGTACGGTAGTCCACGGCTGTAGCTACCTCTGTGTCGGCACTCGGCAGTCCGTCCATAATTGTATACCACCTACCCGTGTTTTTTTTTTTTCTTCTTTATACATACTACATCTCATTATCAACCAGTCTATATTAGCAGCAGACACAGTACGGTAGTCCACGGCTGTAGCTACCTCTGTGTCGGCACTCGGCAGTCCATCCATAATTGTATACCACCTACCCGTGGTTTTTTTTTCTTTCTTCTTTATACATACTACATCTCATTATCATCCAGTCTATATTAGCAGCAGACACAGTACAGTACGGTAGTCCACGGCTGTAGCTACCTCTGTGTCGGCACTCGGCAGTCCGTCCATAATTGTATACCACCTACCCGTGGTTTTTTTTTTCTTTCTTCTTTATACATACTACATCTCATTATCATCCAGTCTATATTAGCAGCAGACACAGTACGGTAGTCCACGGCTGTAGCTACCTCTGTGTCGGCACTCGGCAGTCCATCCATAATTGTTTACCACCTACCCGTGGTTTTTTTTTCTTTCTTCTTTATACATACTACATCTCATTATCATCCAGTCTATATTAGCAGCAGACACAGTACAGTACGGTAGTCCACGGCTGTAGCTACCTCTGTGTCGGCACTCGGCAGTCCATCCATAATTGTATACCACCTACCCGTGGGTTTTTTTTCTTTCTTCTTTATACATACTACATCTCATTATCATCCAGTCTATATTAGCAGCAGACACAGTACAGTACGGTAGTCCACGGCTGTAGCTACCTCTGTGTCGGCACTCGGCAGTCCGTCCATAATTGTATACCACCTACCCGTGTTTTTTTTTTTTCTTTCTTCTTTATACATACTACATCTCATTATCATCCAGTCTATATTAGCAGCAGACACAGTACGGTAGTCCACGGCTGTAGCTACCTCTGTGTCGGCACTCGGCAGTCCATCCATAATTGTATACCACCTACCCGTGGTTTTTTTTTCTTTCTTCTTTATACATACTACATCTCATTATCATCCAGTCTATATTAGCAGCAGACACAGTACAGTACGGTAGTCCACGGCTGTAGCTACCTCTGTGTCGGCACTCGGCAGTCCATCCATAATTGTATACCACCTACCCGTGGTTTTTTTTTCTTTCTTCTTTATACATACTACATCTCATTATCATCCAGTCTATATTAGCAGCAGACACAGTACAGTACGGTAGTCCACGGCTGTAGCTACCTCTGTGTCGGCACTTGGCAGTCCGTCCATAATTATATACCACCTACCCGTGGTTTTTTTTTCTTTCTTCTTTATACATACTACATCTCATTATCATCCAGTCTATATTAGCAGCAGACACAGTACAGTACGGTAGTCCACGGCTGTAGCTACCTCTGTGTCGGGCACTCGGCAGTCCGTCCATAATTGTATACCACCTACCCGTGGTTTTTTTTTCTTTCTTCTTTATACATACTACATCTCATTATCATCCAGTCTATATTAGCAGCAGACACAGTACAGTACGGTAGTCCACGGCTGTAGCTACCTCTGTGTCGGCACTCGGCAGTCCATCCATAATTGTATACCACCTACCCGTGGTTTTTTTTTCTTTCTTCTTTATACATACTACATCTCATTATCATCCAGTCTATATTAGCAGCAGACACAGTACAGTACAATAGTCCACGGCTGTAGCTACCTCTGTGTCGGCACTCGGCAGTCCATCCATAATTGTATACTAGTATCCATCCATCTCCATTGTTTACCTGAGGTGCCTTTTAGTTGTGCCTATTAAAATATGGAGAACAAAAATGTTGAGGTTCCAAAATTAGGGAAAGATCAAGATCCACTTCCACCTCGTGCTGAAGCTGCTGCCACTAGTCATGGCCGAGACGATGAAATGCCAGCAACGTCGTCTGCCAAGGACGATGCCCAATGTCATAGTACAGAGCATGTCAAATCCAAAACACCAAATATCAGTAAAAAAAGGACTCCAAAACCTAAAATAAAATTGTCGGAGGAGAAGCGTAAACTTGCCAATATGCCATTTACCACACGGAGTGGCAAGGAACGGCTGAGGCCCTGGCCTATGTTCATGGCTAGTGGTTCAGCTTCACATGAGGATGGAAGCACTCAGCCTCTCGCTAGAAAACTGAAAAGACTCAAGCTGGCAAAAGCACCGCAAAGAACTGTGCGTTCTTCGAAATCCCAAATCCACAAGGAGAGTCCAATTGTGTCGGTTGCGATGCCTGACCTTCCCAACACTGGACGTGAAGAGCATGCGCCTTCCACCTTCCACCATTTGCACGCCCCCTGCAAGTGCTGGAAGGAGCACCCGCAGTCCAGTTCCTGATAGTCAGATTGAAGATGTCAGTGTTGAAGTACACCAGGATGAGGAGGATATGGGTGTTGCTGGCGCTGGGGAGGAAATTGACCAGGAGGATTCTGATGGTGAGGTGGTTTGTTTAAGTCAGGCACCCGGGGAGACACCTGTTGTCCATGGGAGGAATATGGCCGTTGACATGCCTGGTGAAAATACCAAAAAAATCAGCTCTTCGGTGTGGAAGTATTTCACCAGAAATGCGGACAACATTTGTCAAGCCGTGTGTTCCCTTTGTCAAGCTGTAATAAGTAGGGGTAAGGACGTTAACCACCTCGGAACATCCTCCCTTATACGTCACCTGCAGCGCATTCATAATAAGTCAGTGACAAGTTCAAAAACTTTGGGCGACAGCGGAAGCAGTCCACTGACCAGTAAATCCCTTCCTCTTGTAACCAAGCTCACGCAAACCACCCCACCAACTCCCTCAGTGTCAATTTCCTCCTTCCCCAGGAATGCCAATAGTCCTGCAGGCCATGTCACTGGCAATTCTGACGAGTCCTCTCCTGCCTGGGATTCCTCCGATGCATCCTTGCGTGTAACGCCTACTGCTGCTGGCGCTGCTGTTGTTGCTGCTGGGAGTCGATGGTCATCCCAGAGGGGAAGTCGTAAGCCCACTTGTACTACTTCCAGTAAGCAATTGACTGTCCAACAGTCCTTTGCGAGGAAGATGAAATATCACAGCAGTCATCCTGCTGCAAAGCGGATAACTGAGGCCTTGACAACTATGTTGGTGTTAGACGTGCGTCCGGTATCCGCCGTTAGTTCACAGGGAACTAGACAATTTATTGAGGCAGTGTGCCCCCGTTACCAAATACCATCTAGGTTCCACTTCTGTAAGCAGGCGATACCGAGAATGTACACGGACGTCAGAAAAAGACTCACCAGTGTCCTAAAAAATGCAGTTGTACCCAATGTCCACTTAACCACGGACATGTGGACAAGTGGAGCAGGGCAGGGTCAGGACTATATGACTGTGACAGCCCACTGGGTAGATGTATGGACTCCCGCCGCAAGAACAGCAGCAGCGGCACCAGTAGCAGCATCTCGCAAACGCCAACTCTTTCCTAGGCAGGCTATGCTTTGTATCACCGCTTTCCAGAATACGCACACAGCTAAAAACCTCTTACGGCAACTGAGGAAGATCATCGCAGAATGGCTTACCCCAATTGGACTCTCCTGTGGATTTGTGGCATCGGACAACGCCAGCAATATTGTGTGTGCATTAAATATGGGCAAATTCCAGCACGTCCCATGTTTTGCACATACCTTGAATTTGGTGGTGCAGAATTTTTTAAAAAACGACAGGGGCGTGCAAGAGATGCTGTCGGTGGCCAGAAGAATTGCGGGACACTTTCGGCGTACAGGCACCACGTACAGAAGACTGGAGCACCACCAAAAACTACTGAACCTGCCCTGCCATCATCTGAAGCAAGAAGTGGTAACGAGGTGGAATTCAACCCTCTATATGCTTCAGAGGTTGGAGGAGCAGCAAAAGGCCATTCAAGCCTATACAATTGAGCACGATATAGGAGGTGGAATGCACCTGTCTCAAGTGCAGTGGAGAATGATTTCAACGTTGTGCAAGGTTCTGATGCCCTTTGAACTTGCCACACGTGAAGTCAGTTCAGACACTGCCAGCCTGAGTCAGGTCATTCCCCTCATCAGGCTTTTGCAGAAGAAGCTGGAGGCATTGAAGAAGGAGCTAAAAGGGAGCGATTCCGCTAGGCATGTGGGACTTGTGGATGCAGCCCTTAATTCGCTTAACAAGGATTCACGGGTGGTCAATCTGTTGAAATCAGAGCACTACATTTTGGCCACCGTGCTCGATCCTAGATTTAAAACCTACCTTGGATCTCTCTTTCCGGCAGACACAAGTCTGCTGGGGTGCAAAGACCTGCTGGTGACAAAATTGTCAAGTCAAGCGGAACGCGACCTGTCAACATCTCCTCCTTCACATTCTCCCGCAACTGGGGGTGCGAGGAAAAGGCTCAGAATTCCGAGCCCACCCGCTGGCGGTGATGCAGGGCAGTCTGGAGCGACTGCTGATGCTGACATCTGGTCCGGACTGAAGGACCTGACAACGATTACGGACATGTCGTCTACTGTCACTGCATATGATTCTCTCAACATTGAAAGAATGGTGGAGGATTATATGAGTGACCGCATCCAAGTAGGCACGTCACACAGTCCGTACTTATACTGGCAGGAAAAAGAGGCAATTTGGAGGCCCTTGCACAAACTGGCTTTATTCTACCTAAGTTGCCCTCCCACAAGTGTGTACTCCGAAAGAGTGTTTAGTGCCGCCGCTCACCTTGTCAGCAATCGGCATACGAGGTTACATCCAGAAAATGTGGAGAAGATGATGTTCATTAAAATGAATTATAATCAATTCCTCCGCGGAGACATTGACCAGCAGCAATTGCCTCCACAAAGTACACAGGGAGCTGAGATGGTGGATTCCAGTGGGGACGAATTGATAATCTGTGAGGAGGGGGATGTACACGGTGATATATCGGAGGATGATGATGAGGTGGACATCTTGCCTCTGTAGAGCCAGTTTGTGCAAGGAGAGATTAATTGCTTCTTTTTTGGGGGGGTCCAAACCAACCCGTCATATCAGTCACAGTCGTGTGGCAGACCCTGTCACTGAAATGATGGGTTGGTTAAAGTGTGCATGTCCTGTTTATACAACATAAGGGTGGGTGGGAGGGCCCAAGGATAATTCCATCTTGCACCTCTTTTTTCTTTTATTTTTCTTTGCGTCATGTGCTGTTTGGGGAGGGTTTTTTGGAAGGGCCATCCTGCGTGACACTGCAGTGCCACTCCTAGATGGGCCCGGTGTTTGTGTCGGCCACTAGGGTCGCTTATCTTACTCACACAGTCAGCTACCTCATTGCGCCTCTTTTTTTCTTTGCGTCATGTACTGTTTGGGGAGGGTTTTTTGGAAGGGCCATCCTGCGTGACACTGCAGTGCCACTCCTAGATGGGCCCGGTGTTTGTGTCGGCCACTAGGGTCGCTTATCTTACTCACACAGTCAGCTACCTCATTGCGCCTCTTTTTTTCTTTGCGTCATGTGCTGTTTGGGGAGGGTTTTTTGGAAGGGACATCCTGCGTGACACTGCAGTGCCACTCCTAGATGGGCCCGGTGTTTGTGTCGGCCACTAGGGTCGCTTATCTTACTCACACAGCTACCTCATTGCGCCTTTTTTTTTCTTTGCGTCATGTGCTGTTTGGGGAGGGTTTTTTGGAAGGGACATCCTGCGTGACACTGCAGTGCCACTCCTAGATGGGCCCGGTGTTTGTGTCGGCCACTAGGGTCGCTTATCTTACTCACACAGCGACCTCGGTGCAAATTTTAGGACTAAAAATAATATTGTGAGGTGTGAGGTATTCAGAATAGACTGAAAATGAGTGGAAATTATGGTTTTTGAGGTTAATAATACTTTGGGATCAAAATGACCCCCAAATTCTATGATTTAAGCTGTTTTTTAGGGTTTTTTGAAAAAAACACCCGAATCCAAAACACACCCGAATCCGACAAAAAAATTCGGTGAGGTTTTGCCAAAACGCGGTCGAACCCAAAACACGGCCGCGGAACCGAACCCAAAACCAAAACACAAAACCCGAAAAATTTCCGGCGCTCATCTCTAGTTTTCACATGGGACCCCTTTCCCCGAATGCCAGAAACCCCCTCTGACTGATGTCTAAGTGTGTTTCTTCAGCCAATTAGGGAGCGCCACGTTGTGGCACCCTCCTGATTGGCTGTGTGCTCCTGTACTGTCTGACAGGCGGCACACGGCAGTGTTACAATGTAGCGCCTATGCGCTCCATTATAACCAATGGTGGGAACTTTGTGGTCAGCGGTGAGGTTACTTTCGGTCACCCACTGACCCCACGCAATTTTTTTTTTAAGTTTAAACATTTTTTTTTTTTTTACAAGGTGCACAATGAAGCCCAGCACGGATCTCTCAGATCCGGCCGAGATTCATTGTATTAAAGTCGGCAGTGTTTTAAAAGTCACTCACGTAAAACACTGCCTAAAAAAACGAATGACATCGACATCGGAAAAACCGAAAATGCAGAATACGGCAGCTTAGTAAATTAGTCGTAATCAATTCAAAAAGTTGCATATTTACACTTTCGATGTCATTCGTGATTGAACTTTGACCTCAAACGGGAAAATACGATTCTTAGTAAATTTACCCCATACTGTACACATAAAAACATATAAACTCCGGCCAGTATTATTCACATTGAAAAAATATTTAAAATGTTAATAATACACTGTTAGCAAGGCAATGTAAAGCAGTTTTATACCCCTTTCAGACCGACAGCTTTGAACACAGGTTATTGGCACACGAGCGCGCATAACCCGTGTTCCTGTGCGGTCTGAAAGGTGTCAGGGGAATTATTTAAATACTGGTAGCGAGCAAGGTTGAACTTGCATTCAACCCAGCTCACTGTGCGGTGTGAACAGGAGCTGGGCCAATGCGACCCATTTCCGGTTCATAGTGTGTGGACGGGCAGCGCTTGGAGATCATGTGATCTCCCAGCACCGTCCCCACCGCGTCACCGCTGACATCACCAACCAGGCAATATGCCGGGTTGCAGATAGCAGCGGCAGGGCGCTTGAGGCGGGTTCCATCCTGGGAGCTCCCGTGTCAGGCTCCTGGGTGCGACCCGCCTCAGGTGGTCTGATAGGGGTATTATTGGTAAAAAAAAGTTATATACAGTATACTATATGTATATAAGCCTCTTTTACCAATTAGACTGCAAGGTAGTGAAACATATCAAGCATTCTGTTTTGTCTACACTCGGTGACTCCTGCGGGGAACCAAACAAATTTGGGTAAGTACTTTATGTTTACCCTCCCCTTTAGCCCCCTAACCCTATCCTTCCCATCCCACAGCCTAACCCTAACCCTACCTTCCCTGCAGCCTAACCTTAACCCTCCTCCCGCAGCCTAAACCTAACCCCCCCCAACCCCCACCCCCACTGCAGGGTTTACCAGGGAAGACTCCCGGCAGTGATCGATCGGGATTCCGGATTTCAGGATCCTGGGTCCTGCATTTCAATCTCAATCACTGTAAGGATGCTAGCGTCAGCATTCCGAGCAGTGTCGGCATTCCGACATCGGTATTTTGACTGCCGGGATCCCGGACACCGCTATCCTGAAAGGATTCCGTTCTTGTATGTATTCTTTATTTTATACAGCACTGCGGAAACGCGGAATAACAGAAAACAAGCTTTTTATAATAAAATCACATGTTAAATAAGTTACTCCCAACTAGCAATATATCAAATGGACACTTACTTTCAATAGAGATGATACTATACCACCTTTTAGCTGTAGAACATTCCCCAATATAGGCAGAAGGGTAGGTCCTGGGGGTAGGTTCCTTCTTCTGTGGTGTAGTCTAAAACTTGTTACCCTGATGAGAAAAGAGACAGCCAGAGTAATCAGGATCAGAGTCACATCTTCCGGGAGAGTCATCTCTAGTAGATTATCTGATGAATGCAGGTGGTATTGTGCCTTTATGTAATTCTCTGTCTTTACAGAAAGGAATAACTAATGTGTGGGAGTGGTATAAATTGCACAAGCTTGTTTCTCATAATTACAGTATATGTATATATATTGGTTCCCCCTTGTTATACTCATATGTCTGTGATATGATTACATGTGTAAAGAAGGAAGGCAAACATAGTGGGAATGGAAGTATGTTCAATAAATACATATATTTTATAGTGGGGATATAAATTATGATAATAAATGCTAAGATAATAGGGTAGATGAAGTAAGCGTTGGAGAGTAACAAAGTGGAGAGAGAAAGTACCAGCCAATCAGCGAACTGCATTGCGGTACAGGCTATGGCCCTCATTCCAAGTTGATCGCTTGCTAGCTGCTTTTAGCAGCATTGCACACGCTAAGCCGCCGCCTACTGGGAGTGTATCTTAGCTTAGCAGAATTGCTAAAGAAAGCTTCGCTAATTTTCTCGTAACGATTACCCCGCAGTTTCTGAGTAGCTCCAGACTTACTCTGCCACTGCGACCAGCTCAGTCCTTTTCGTTCCTGGTTTGACGTCACAAACACACCCAGCGTTCACCCAGCCACTCCCCCGTTTCTCCAGACACTACTGCGTTTTCAACTAGCACGCCTGCGTTTTTCTGCACACTCCCATAAAACTGCCAGTTTCCGCCCAGAAACACCCACTTCCTGTCATTTACACTACGATCAGCACAGCGATGAAAAAGCTTCGTTATGCCGTGAGTAAAATACCTAACTTTTGTGTAAAATACCTAACCTTGCGCATGCGCAGTAAGTGACTAATCGCAGTATAGCGAAAATCGGCAATGAGCGAACAACTCGGAATGACCCCCTATGTTTGAAAAATGAGTTAGGAGCTGATTGGTTGGTAGTTTATCTTTCTCCACTTTATATCTCTTCAAGGCTTTGTACATCTGCCGCATAGTTTGATTCATATCTTGGGGTGATTAGAAGTGTGCAGAGAACAATGAAAGAACATAACAACGGGTTTCTTGTTATGAAAGACTGTAATTCTATCTATTCTACAATTATTAACAATCTCTGTTACAAAGGATATTTCCATTCTGTTTGAAAATATCCCCACACTGTGTACTAAAGTTAACTTACAGAGATATAGGTTGCGATAACCTATGCAGGGCAGTAAGGAGCTGTGCCATGCCCGAGTGCTTTTCAGGGGAGCGTGGTCTAATTACAGCCAGGGGCCACCGTCAGCCCCCTAGCAAGGGACAAATCCCAGGTGGGAGCGTAATCAGTGTGACAGCATCCATCCCCCCTGCAGAGGATACTGTTGCAGCTCAGGGGCAGCGGCCTTCCTGGCCTCATTGCAGACCAGCATACAGCAGCGTGTGCTAGTCTGGGGAGAGAGGCTGCTGCTGAAAGGTAAGGGGGGTGGGGGTCCCAAGCCCCTTCCAGGCCCCTCCAACATGCCGGGGGTAATTAGTACCCACTCACCCTTCTCATCGGCCCTGGCCTTGTGAGTTACTTCACCAGCATACAAAAACAATGATGGACGAACTCCCAGCGCTGCTAAAACCGGAACTCCTTGTGTCTGAAAACCCTCAAAGGAAACAGAATGCACAATATTCTTATCAAGACTTCAGCATACGGTTATTCACTTGAGATATCCTTTAGAAACTGACCTTCATTATAGGCCCTATATTCACATAAAGGTTTCTTTATCTTCTATCTGATGTACTTCAATCACTTATTGGTATATCACTTACTGAAATAAAGCTCACCTTTATGATAAGCCCTATATGCATCCAAAGGTATCTTTAACGAATTCACCCTCACAGGGATACTTCAGTGGTCTTGTATGTGTGTCCACAACCTCACGATAGATTAAAACTCCATCAGTCCATTTAAGTAAAAAACTTTTGATTTTCTTTAATTCTTACAGTCAAACAATCTTCTTTAAAACAATTTCATACAAACAATGGAGGTACCCCATAAACCAAACCGGCAGAACCACTTCCACTCACACCCCTAAGATGGAATCAGGGGGATAACTACAAACTCACAAAGATCAGGATTAGAAGCCAATCCGGAGGATGTTTAGTGAGTGGTCAGGTACAGCCAGGGGTCCTCTGCAGCAAACACCAACGCGTTTCGGAGCTTAGTCCTTCCTCAGGGTGTGACAGTGGAAGTAATTCTCTCGGCCTTTTATACCCACTATCACTATCACATGACAGAGTTTGGCCAATCCGTTTACTTCCTTTACAATCATACATTTCTATATGGTTATACAAATTCTGTCTCAATGCTATTGCATGATAACAAAACATTATAAATATATATCCCAATAAAAACGAATAAAACATCATAATAATAATAAAAAACCTATTTCATACATAATTGGTTGGCACTAAAGTGAGGCTGTAATTCCATTTCATATATTGTTACCAATAAGTAGAGCCCTAATCCTGGATTAATATGTCCATATTTTTGCGCTATTTTTTCCACATTCTTTGGATCCCATCAGACCCTGCGGCTCGTTGCCATAGAAACCGCACGTACATCTGTTGTGGTTTCCGACTCAGCTGTGTTTATTTATCATAGTCCGGACTTCCGCTGTACCAGTGTATTAGGCTTCCGTCATACATATCTCTTGTTCTATCTATGAGCCACTCGTCACAGCCGGATCTCTTAATCGCGATACGTCATATCCGGTATCTGGAACGCATACCGGAAGTCCATATTCAGCCGAGCTGGAACGCAAACCGCTATATCGCTCTCCCCAACGAGTACATAGAGAAAAATACACATCCATTAGTTATATGGTCTCCAACATATTCCAATTTAATATAATTTCATTGTACAATGTTTTCTCTATATATCCAAAAAAAATTTTAGTATTAAACACACTTTATATCAAATAAACCATTTTGTCTCGAAATCTATATTGAGACCCCTTGGGTGCAAAGTTTTTAATTCGAAAATTTTCCTCATCTCCGCTTTTGCCAATCTTTCCTCCTCATCTTTCCTGCGCCAATTGGGACTTATACCCATAATTGCACAAAAGTTAGCAAGATGATTAATATCACATTTATGTGTGTTTTTAAAGTGTAGTTTTTTAAAGTGTAGTGAAATCACTACACTTTAAAAACACACATAAATGTGATATTAATCATCTTGCTAACTTTTGTGCAATTATGGGTATAAGTCCCAATTGGCGCAGGAAAGATGAGGAGGAAAGATTGGCAAAAGCGGAGATGAGGAAACCACAACAGATGTACGTGCGGTTTCTATGGCAACGAGCCGCAGGGTCTGATGGGATCCAAAGAATGTGGAAAAAATAGCGCAAAAATATGGACATATTAATCCAGGATTAGGGCTCTACTTATTGGTAACAATATATGAAATGGAATTACAGCCTCACTTTAGTGCCAACCAATTATGTATGAAATAGGTTTTTTATTATTATTATGATGTTTTATTCGTTTTTATTGGGATATATATTTATAATGTTTTGTTATCATGCAATAGCATTGAGACAGAATTTGTATAACCATATAGAAATGTATGATTGTAAAGGAAGTAAACGGATTGGCCAAACTCTGTCATGTGATAGTGATAGTGGGTATAAAAGGCCGAGAGAATTACTTCCACTGTCACACCCTGAGGAAGGACTAAGCTCCGAAACGCGTTGGTGTTTGCTGCAGAGGACCCCTGGCTGTACCTGACCACTCACTAAACATCCTCCGGATTGGCTTCTAATCCTGATCTTTGTGAGTTTGTAGTTATCCCCCTGATTCCATCTTAGGGGTGTGAGTGGAAGTGGTTCTGCCGGTTTGGTTTATGGGGTACCTCCATTGTTTGTATGAAATTGTTTTAAAGAAGATTGTTTGACTGTAAGAATTAAAGAAAATCAAAAGTTTTTTACTTAAATGGACTGATGGAGTTTTAATCTATCGTGAGGCTGTGGACACACATACAAGACCACTGAAGTATCCCTGTGAGGGTGAATTCGTTAAAGATACCTTTGGATGCATATAGGGCTTATCATAAAGATGAGCTTTATTTCAATAAGTGATATACCAATAAGTGATTGAAGTACATCAGATAGAAGATAAAGAAACCTTTATGTGAATATAGGGCCTATAATGAAGGTCAGTTTCTAAAGGATATCTCAAGTGAATAACCGTATGCTGAAGTCTTGATAAGAATATTGTGCATTCTGTTCCCTTTGAGGGTTTTCAGACACAAGGAGTTCCGGTTTTAGCAGCGCTGGGAGTTCGTCCATCATTGTTTTTGTAGCTAGAAAAGAAGTGGTGTTCTTTGGGACGTGTTTCCAGCTGCAGCTGGGGCGCAAGTCATTGTTTCATTTCCTTTAATCTCTACTTCACCAGCATGTTGGTGGAACCTTTCACATCTGCAGGGGAATCTGGCACTGCATATGCGCACAGTGTCAGTTTCCACCGCAGGACGGAGACTGCAGGAGAGGAATCGGAAGCCTCCATTGGCTTAAAGCAGTTTGCACCATGTTGTAAACTACCGGGTACAAACTGAGAACAGCTTGGATGTATGGCGTTCGGTAGGCACATAGGAGTCAGATCATACTTAGTCCCCATTGATAATAATGGGCACTGTGATCTGCAGCACTAATAAGCCTTCTGTAGGAGAGCTCCATGAAATCTCACGCATAAGGCTATTAATACATAGCAACACAATTCAAAAAAATGATAATGATGCAGAAACTGCAGTTTCTACATAATTTTATGAAAAAAATGCTAAATAGGCCCCTAAATCTGTATGAAGGACGCTAGATAGCTAGATACGCTCTACTTTGATCCAGTTGTGATAAAGAGAGACGCTGAAGCACTGATGGAAGTTCCTGCGGCCAGCATATGGGTTGATCGGCAGGTCGCCTGTACACATATGCAGATATACCAATAGATCTGCTAGATATATCGGCATCTTCAGTGCTGCATAGCGGACATGATGTGACTGTGAATGTCATTCACAGATATATTGGCTGTACACACAAGTTGATTCACTTAGCAATATATTGTTTGTTGGCTGTAATTACAAATGATATGGCATAGTGTGTACCCATCCTAACACGTAATTCTCAAATTCAGCGTACAAAGGGGGTAATTCAGACCTGATCGTAGTAGCACATTTGTTAGCAGTTGGTCAAAACCATGTGCACTGCAGGGGGGGCAGATGTAACATGTGCAGAGAGCGTTAGGTTTGAGTGGGGTGTGTTTAAACTGAAATCTAAATTGCAGTGTAAAAATAAAGCAGCCAGTATTTACCCTGCACAGAAACAAAATAACCCACCCAAATCTAGCTCTCTCTGCACATGTTACATCTGCCACACCTGCAGTGCACATGGTTTTGCCCATTAGCTAACAAATTTGCTGCTACGATAAGGTCTGAATTACCCCCAAAGTCACATAAAAACCTACAGCTATCAGTCAGTTAAAGCAGGGACCACTAGTGAGACATATACCCCTTTCACATCGCCAATGCCGGGTTCCACCCCGAAAATTGGAAACGGGTCCTTCCCAGGTGGGAACCGGCATTGGACTGTACACACTGCCATCCTAACCCAGCAATCTGCCGGGTCGGGTTGCTATCCAGGGGTGGGGACTCACCTCCACGCCGACTCCCCCTATGTAGTCAACGGGTCCCGTTCACACTGTTACTGGCCCGGTATTCAACCCGGGAATAACCCTTCTTATAACCTGGGTTGAATTACCGAGTCAGGCAACACAAGATTTCTGAAGGGACTCTTTCACACCCTACAGTGACCCGTGTCGACCGAGCAACATACCAGGTCGATACCGGTTTATTTGTGAAAGGGGCTTTAAATATTTTGGTTTTGTTTCCTGGCTCTGCAAGAATAACATTTATTTTAACTGTGCTGACATGTACAGTACTGTATCTCTCATCTTCTGGAAGTTGTAGATTTATTGCGTAAAACATCCTATTGGTGGAAGGGTATCTCACCAGGCAACTGGTTTCCCTTTAATTGACGATATTTCAAGAGAATTTTTCAATGTAAAAAAGGACCATTTAGGAGAGAAAGTATTACAGTATTTAGGTAGTACTAGACTTTTACCAATATGCAGTCACCTGAGGTTATATGATTTGAGACACTAGCTATTGCTTTATACTCATTCTCCCAATAACTATATCCAAACATGATTTCTTTAGTTGGTGACCGTTTGGAAGGAACTAACCAAGATTTTAGAGGGACATGTTGTGATTATATGAGAGTAGATAGACGGTAGACCTTCAGTTTTGCCCCGTTCCACCTTATCTTGCTGTTCAGTTTGAGTACAAGAGACCTGGATCAGTTTATACTTTAAGTGCACTAACAAGGTCCGGGTTCAGACTTATGAAGTACAGTTTGTGTATGATATTACAGTAATTAAAGTGTTTAGAAAAGTGTTGGTAGCTGTCTGGATGTGTATGAATGAATGAGAAAGGGGGAGCCCTGCAGGGTAATAGTAACTGAATAAATCAATGTTGCTACCTGTACAGATGTAACTGTTACTGTACAGTTTGACATTTTTCCTGGCCAAATTGTTTTCTTATCGATGATTGGATTTAATGGGTTCAACATTGCCCCCAGTGGCAACAGGCAGTGTCGGACTGGGGCATGTAGGGCCCACCGGGGAAATGCAGTGGTAGGGGCCCATGTTTATGTGTGTGGCTAGTCCGCAGAGGGGGTGTGGCCTGCCACATCATTGGTTTGACTAACCATTAGAGAGTGCAACATCTGGGCCCCTTCATAAATATATACAGTAAATTCAGATGCTGCATGCATGATAATGTACCAGATTAATAACAGATTAATAACAGCAATGAACTGTGGAAAATACACCATAGTCCAGTATAAGGTAACATATGTATAATGTATAATTCAAGTGCACAATCTGGAACCTGATCCTTAGAGCAGGAGGTGGGCCCCCAGGCAGTGGGCCCCACCGGTGGTTTCCCCTGTACCCCTGTGGGCCAGTCCAAGCCTGGCCGCAGGTGGTACAAGAGGCAGTTGAGGAGTCGCAACCCATGCGAGTTAGGGGGCCTGGCCACCTTCTAATAGGAAAATGTATTCTGTGTCCAAGGACCAGACCTGTTTTTCCCCCACTCACTCAATGTGTGTCTGGGGGAGTACAGCTGCCCCCCCCCCCCCCCCCTGTGTGTTGGCTGTAGATACGTGGGCAATTGCTTTATTAGTGAATTCAATTACAAAATTGTGACATTAATTCGCCAGTCACACCTTATTTGTCATTATTATTTTTTTTGAGATGTTATACTGTTAAGATGTCAATACGAGAGGAAACCATCAACCACTAGGCAGTTTATTTGTTTGTATCATGTTCTGCACAATGTGTTTAATATGAGGAATTTATAAAATAAATAAATAATAATAATAATAATAATAACAACAACAAAAACAACAACAAAATAAGCACTGGTTACTCGCCATACGGGGCACCTGTGTGGCTAGTTACAGCACTTGGTGCCTGTGTTTTCTATTACTTCTGGTTTTTACTCTGGCAAATTGTCATGAGAAAGCTGATGGGCTGCTATAAAAGGAATCCTGGGACGGGATGTAATGGAGTCCGAGTTCGCCCGACGTGCGGGATGCCTGCCGAACTCGGATGTTTTTGTAAAGGGGCAGTCCTTTACAAAGCATGGTTTTGCCTTGTAAGTGACTGCCCCTTTAAAAAAACATCCATGATCGTCCAGCATCCCGCACGTCGGTCGAACTCGGATAACGGGGGTAATTCCAAGTTGATCGCAGCAGGAATTTTGTTAGCAGTTGGGCAAAACCATGTGCACTGCAGGGGAGGCAGATTTAACATGTGCAGAGAGAGTTAGATTTGGGTGTGGTGAGTTCAATCTGCAATCTAATTTGCAGTGTAAAAATAAAGCAGCCAGTATTTACCCTGCACAGAAACAAAATAACCCACCCAAATTTAACTCTCTCTGCACATGTTATATCTGCCCCCCAAGCAGTGCACATGGTTTGGCCCATCTGCTAACAAATTTGCGGCTACGATCAGGTCTGAAATAGGCCCAACATCCCGCAGCTGGGGTCATTGTTGTTTGTTGTGTCTTTGATGTGATCCTTTATGTATTTGGCTGTTTCTTGACAAAGATCCTGAGAGGATCAAAACAGTGAATACCAAACTGATATGTATGTGAGTTACAATAAATGACCTACAGTGTTGCCTTGGTTAAATAATTAGTGAGTGCCTGCACTGTTGGACAGTCAGCATGGATATTTAGCAGACCAGGCAGCTGTTTCAGCTGACTCCTGAGGAAAACGGACAGGAGTCATTTGAAACAACTATCAGGTGTCTGCCAAAATGCCATGACATGTATCTGTCTCTTATCTGAATAAATACCTACAGTATGATGAATGTGAGTGCTGGTCTCCTACTTTTTGGGCAAAATTCAATTGCTTCGCACGGAAGCTGTCACTCCTGGGTGCCCGACAGAGCAATTCAATTGTTGCTCCTGTTGGGCATGAACAGCTGCTGGCACCAGCATTTCATCTCGCACCCCCCAAGAGTGCCAAAAATATAGGGGCGTGGTTTCATGGGGAAGGGCATGGCCACATAATAGTACCAATTCACATTACATCACACCGGAGTGCCACTTGTACACATTGCGCCAGGTAGAGCACTTATACACATTGCACCAGGTAGAGCCCCTTAGACACTTTGGGTGGAATTCAATTGTTTGAAGAGTCAGTTGGGTGTCTGTTTTTCCCTGTCTATTAGACAGGAAAAAACAGACTTCCAACTAACTTTTCAAACAACTGAGTACCCCCCTTAGCGTCAGGTAGAGCCCCTTAGACACACTGCACCAGGAAGAGCCCCTTAGACACACTGCGTCAGGTAGATCCCCTTAGACACAATGCACCAGATAGAGACCATTAGACACACTGGATGGATTTCAATAGTTTGAAAAGTCGGTTGGGTGCCTGTTTTTTCCTGTCTATTAGATAAAAAACCAGTAGAGACTGATCATGCAGACGACAAGCTGCAGCGCCCGACTACCAATCTATGTGACACGCTAACAAGGTGTGTTAATTCTACACACTTGTTTTTAAACTTTGAATGCAATGCTATTCATATGTCTCTTTTATTAAAGTCCTTTTTTTGATAATTACAGGCTATTTATGTGTAAAACACTGAATGGCAATGGGCATCAATGCAATCTTGCATGCCTACTATATACAGTAATATTACATTATTGAAGGTTACTTGTCCAGCAGAACTTAATATGACATATTTGTTTTGCAAGGGAACAGCACCGCCTAGTGTCGAGGATGAAACCTACAATAAGATACTGAACAGTAATTTAGAAATAAATCTACCCTGGACTGGTTTAACGGGTTTGAATATGTGTGAGCTTGTTTAATTTTGTGGTTTAAACTAAACTGTAAACCATAGATATAAATGGTGATAAACTGTAAATTAGAGGTAAAACTTGGTATAATCAGGAGTAAAACTGGAATTAAACTGGAGTTACTAGTGATAGTAATTAAACTGAAGGTAAAATTAGTGATAACTGAAGGTAAAATTGGTGAGAAAAAACAACTTTGGTAAAGTGTAGTAATAAACTGAAATAAAAGATGATGGTAAAGAGGGAAATAGTAATAATTAAACTGGAAGAAAAACGTAGAAAAAAAGAGTTTCTCAGTTGGCTGCATATGTAAAAGATAATCTATAAGAAGCCTCACATAAAAATTACATATTTACGTCTGTGTTTACAGGTTCAAGCACTAAAAGAGGTATCCAGTTTTGCACCAGAACCATATGAGACAGTTTTGTCACTTAAGGTTTGTAAAACACAAGAAAAGTTTGTTAGCATTTGTTTTGATAGTAAAAAAATGCATTTACCATTAGGTTTAATTAGATTCTCTCTAATACAGCAGATTTAAGATGCATCATCACTTCGAAAGTGATAAAATGGAGAGTGAAAAAGTAGCAGCCAATCAGCTCCTACCTGCCATGTCATAGGCTGTATTTGAAAAATGGCAGTTAGGAGCTGATTGGCTAACACTTTCTCACTCTCCATTTTATCACTTTCCAAGAGATGATGCATCTAGCCCACGATATCCCTCAACTGAAAGTAACAAAAATGTTTTAAAAAATGTGCCCACAAAATTATCCACCCTAAAATTTATCTTATACCGCTTTCACATCGCAAACCCAGGTCGGACCCGGCTTTTTAACCTGGGTCTGACCCAGGTCCGAGCAGCCTCAGACCCTTTTACATTGCAGTTTCAACCCAGGTTATTCCCGAGTTGGTGCCTTTCACACTAAACCCGGGTCACCCATGTTAAACATTGTGATGTGATTTAAAATGGACTTTCTGTCTCACATTGATGAGGTTTCAAAGGAAATAAAAGGAGGGGCTGGGGACTGCTCTGATCAGACACATAAACAGCCAATCAGCACCTTTTTCTGAGACCAGGGTTGAATATCCCGGGTCAGAGGCTTTCACACTGCACAGCGACCCTGGTCCGACCCCAGTGGTGCAAGTAGAAATATTTTCTTAGTGGTACTGATTGTGCCGAAAAATGGGAGTGGTCACGTGTCATGAGAGGGCATGACCATATGATACTAGGGGGAGTGACTACATTACACTAGGGGTGTGGCCACACAGCATAGTCCCTTTTGTTTGCACTCTGAAGGCAAGGCTAGAAATATATAGTACTGCCTCCAGTATAATAGAAATATATTATAATGCCCCCAGTATAATAGAAATGTATTGTAAAATGCCCCTAATTTAATAAAAATACATAGTAATGCCCCCATTATAGCAGGAATATATACTGTATTAGTGCGCCTGGTATAATAGAAATATATAGTAGTGTCCCACATTACAATCAGAGCCGGATTAAGGGGGGGGGTCCCGGGGATACGTACCCCGGGCCCCCCTTTCCAAAAGGGCCCCCTGCCCCACCACAGATCGGATCTTTCTTCAATCCGATCTGCGGTGCAGTGCTCATGAGCCCCGGCTCCCCGCTGCCCTGTCCCTCCTCCTCCTTCAGTACAGCGTGCGGCCAGTGCCGTTTAGCGGCGAGCGGCTCACTTTGTGACTACTTATCTCCTCCCTCTCTCTCCCCCTGAGCGCTCCTGCTCGGGGGGCGGGGCTTCGCGGAATGACGCGTTTGCCTCTCTCTCCCCAAAGGCCTAGTGGGGTCCTGTCCTCTATCAGAGCATTCCCTGTGTGTGTGCTGTGTGTCGGTACGATTGTGTCGACATGTTTGAGGAGGAAAATGATGTGGAGGCGGAGCAATTGCCTGTAATAGGGATGTCACCCCCTAGGGAGTCGACACCTGAGTGGATGGGCTTATGGAAGGAATTACGTGACAGTGTCAGCTCTATACAAAAGACGGTTGATGACATGAGGCAGCCGGCTACTCAGCTTGTGCCTGTCCAGGCGTCTCAAAGGCCATCAGGGGCTCTAAAACGCCCGCTACCTCAGATGGCAGACACAGACGCCGACACGGATACTGACTCCAGTGTCGACGATAAAGAGACGAATGTGACTTCCAGTAGGGCCACACGTTACATGATTGAGGCAATGAAAAATGTTTTACATATTTCTGATAATACAAGTACCACTAAAAAGGGTATTATGTTTGGTGAGAAAAAACTTCCTGTAGTTTTTCCTGCATCTGAGGAATTAAATGAAGTGTGTGATGAAGCGTGGGTTTCCCCGATAAAAAACTGATAATTCCTAAAAGGTTATTGGCATCATACCCTTTCCCGCCAGAGGATAGGGCACGTTGGGAAACACCCCCTAGGGTGGATAAAGCGCTCACACGCTTGTCTAAACAGGTGGCACTACCCTCTCCTGAGACGGCCGCCCTTAAGGAACCTGCTGACAGAAAGCAGGAGAATATCCTAAAATGTATATACACTCACACGGGAGTTATACTGCGACCAGCAATCGCCTCAGCATGGATGTGCAGTGCTGGGGTGGCTTGGTCGGATTCCCTGACGGACAATATTGATACCCTAGACAGGGACAGTATATTACTGACTATAGAGCATTTAAAATATGCATTTCTATATATGCGTGATGCACAGAGGGATATCTGCCGACTGGCATCAAGAGTAAGTGCGCTGTCCATTTCTGCCAGAAGAGGGTTATGGACGCGGCAGTGGTCAGGTGATGCGGATTCCAAAAGGCATATGGAAGTATTGCCTTATAAAGGGGAGGAGTTATTTGGGGTAGGTCTATCAGACCTGGTGTCCACGGCAACTGCTGGAAAATCCACATTTTTACCCCAGGTAGCCTCTCAACATAAGAAGACGCCGTATTATCAGGCGCAATCCCTTCGGCCCCATAAGGGCAAGCGAGCAAAAGGCTCCTCATTTCTGCCCCGTGGCAGAGGGAGAGGGAAAAGGCTGCAGCAAACAGCCAGTTCCCAGGAACAGAAGCTCTCTCCCGCCTCTGCCAAGTCCTCAGCATGACGCTGGGGCTTTACAAGCGGACTCAGGCACGGTGGGGGCCCGTCTCAAGAATTTAAGCGCGCAGTGGGCTCACTCACAAGTGGACCCCTGGATCCTTCAGGTGGTATCTCAGGGGTACAAATTGGAATTCGAGACGCCTCCCCCTCGCCGTTTCCTAAAGTCTGCTTTACCGACGTCTCCCTCCGACAGGGAGGCGGTATTGGAAGCCATTCACAAGCTGTATTCCCAGCAGGTGATAATCAAGGTACCCCTCCTGCAACAGGGAAAGGGGTATTATTCCACGCTGTTTGTGGTACCGAAGCCGGGCGGCTCGGTGAGACCTATTTTAAATCTAAAATCCTTGAACACTTACATACAGAGGTTCAAATTCAAGATGGAGTCACTCAGAGCAGTGATTGCGAACCTGGAAGAAGGGGATTATATGGTGTCTCTGGACATCAAGGATGCTTACCTCCATGTCCCAATTTACCCTTCTCACCAAGGGTACCTCAGGTTTGTGGTACAGAACTGTCACTATCAGTTTCAGACGCTGCCGTTTGGATTGTCCACGGCACCCCGGGTCTTTACCAAAGTAATGGCCGAAATGATGATACTCCTTCAAAGGAAGGGAGTTTTAGTTATCCCTTACTTGGACGATCTCCTGATAAGGGCAAGATCCAGGGAACAGTTGGAAGTCGGGGTAGCACTATCTCAGGTAGTGTTGCGGCAGCACGGTTGGATTCTCAATATTCCAAAATCGCAGCTGTTCCCGACGACGCGTCTTCTATTCCTTGGGATGATCCTGGACACAGTCCAGAAAAAGGTGTTTCTCCCGGAGGAGAAAGCCAGGGAGTTATCCGAGCTAGTCAGAAACCTCCTAAAACCAGGCCAAGTCTCAGTGCATCAATGCACAAGGGTCCTGGGAAAAATGGTGGCTTCCTACGAAGCAATCCCATTCGGCAGATTCCACGCAAGAACTTTCCAGTGGGACCTGCTGGACAAATGGTCCGGATCGCATCTTCAGATGCATCAGCGGATAACCCTGTCACCAAAGACAAGGGTGTCTCTCCTGTGGTGGTTACAGAGTGCTCATCTTCTAGAGGGCCGCATATTCGGCATTCAGTACTGGGTCCTGGTGACCACGGATGCCAGCCTGCGAGGCTGGGGAGCAGTCACACAGGGAAGGAATTTCCAGGGCTTGTGGTCAAGCCTGGAGACATCACTTCACATAAATATCCTGGAGCTAAGGGCCATTTACAATGCTCTAAGCCTAGCAAGACCCCTGCTTCAAGGTCAGCCGGTGCTGATCCAGTCAGACAACATCACGGCAGTCGCCCACGTAAACAGACAGGGCGGCACAAGAAGCAGGAGGGCAATGGCAGAAGCTGCAAGGATTCTTCGCTGGGCGGAAAATCATGTGATAGCACTGTCAGCAGTGTTCATTCCGGGAGTGGACAACTGGGAAGCAGACTTCCTCAGCAGGCACGACCTCCACCCGGGAGAGTGGGGACTTCACCCAGAAGTCTTCCACATGATTGTGAACTGTTGGGAAAAACCAAAAGGTGGACATGATGGCGTCCCGCCTCAACAAAAAACTAGACAGGTATTGCGCCAGGTCAAGGGACCCTCAGGCAATAGCTGTGGACGCTCTGGTAACACCGTGGGTGTACCAGTCAGTGTATGTGTTCCCTCCTCTGCCTCTCATACCCAAGGTACTGAGAATTATAAGACAGAGAGGAGTAAGAACTATACTCGTGGCTCCGGATTGGCCAAGAAGGACTTGGTACCCGGAACTTCAAGAGATGCTCACAGAGGACCCGTGGCCTCTACCTCTAAGAAGGGACCTGCTCCAGCAAGGACCCTGTCTGTTCCAAGACTTACCGCGGCTGCGTTTGACGGCATGGCGGTTGAACGCCGGATCCTGAAGGAAAAAGGCATTCCGGATGAAGTCATCCCTACCCTGATCAAAGCCAGGAAGGATGTAACCGCAAAGCATTATCACCACATTTGGCGTAAATATGTTGCGTGGTGCGAGGCCAGGAAGGCCCCTACAGAGGAATTTCAACTGGGTCGATTCCTGCATTTCCTGCAAACAGGAGTGTCTATGGGCCTAAAATTGGGGTCCATTAAGGTTCAAATTTCGGCCCTGTCGATTTTCTTCCAGAAAGAACTGGCTTCAGTTCCTGAAGTTCAGACGTTTGTCAAGGGGGTACTGCATATACAGCCTCCTTTTATGCCTCCAGTGGCACCTTGGGATCTCAATGTAGTTTTGGGGTTCCTAAAATCACATTGGTTTGAACCACTCACCACTGTGGACTTAAAATATCTCACATGGAAAGTGGTAATGCTGTTGGCCTTGGCTTCGGCCAGGCGTGTGTCAGAATTGGCGGCTTTATCCTATAAAAGCCCTTACCTGATTTTTCATACGGACAGGGCAGAATTGAGGACTCGTCCTCAATTTCTCCCTAAGGTGGTTTCAGCGTTTCACCTGAACCAGCCTATTGTGGTACCTGCGGCTACTAGGGACTTGGAGGACTCCAAGTTGCTGGACGTAGTCAGGGCCCTGAAAATATGTTTCCAGGACGACTGGAGTCAGAAAATCTGACTCGCTGTTTATCCTTTCTGCACCCAACAAGCTGGGTGCTCCTGCTTCTAAGCAGACTATTGCTCATTGGATTTGTAGTACAAATCAGCTTGCACATTCTGTGGCAGGCCTGCCACAGCCAAAATCTGTAAAAGCCCATTCCACAAGGAAGGTGGGCTCATCTTGGGCGGCTGCCCGAGGGGTCTCGGCTTTGCAACTTTGCCGAGCAGCTACTTGGTCAGGGGCAAACACGTTTGCTAAATTCTACAAATTTGATACCCTGGCTGAGGAGGACCTGGAGTTCTCTCATTCGGTGCTGCAGAGTCATCCGCATTCTCCCGCCCGTTTGGGAGCTTTGGTATAATCCCCATGGTCCTTACGGAGTTCCCAGCATCCACTAGGACGTCAGAGAAAATAAGAATTTACTTACCGATAATTCTATTTCTCGTAGTCCGTAGTGGATGCTGGGCGCCCATCCCAAGTGCGGATTGTCTGCAATACTTGTACATAGTTATTGTTAACTAAATCGGGCTATTGTTGTTGTGAGCCATCTTCCAGAGGCTCCTCTGTTATCATGCTGTTAACTGGGTTCAGATCACAGGTTGTACGGTGTGATTGGTGTGGCTGGTATGAGTCTTACCCGGGATTCATGAATCCTTCCTTATTGTGTACGCTCGTCCGGGCACAGTATCCTGACTGAGGCTTGGAGGAGGGTCATGGGGGGAGGAGCCAGTGCACACCAGGTAGTCCTGAAGCTTTACTTTTGTGCCCAGTCTCCTGCGGAGCCGCTGTTCCCCATGGTCCTTACGGATTTCCCAGCATCCACTACTGACTACGAGAAATAGAATTATCGGTAAGTAAATTCTTATTATTATTCACAATAATCTAATAAAAATACCATCTAATAAAGATAATTCATATGTGATGTTACTCAAAACTTTCTGATTTGCCACATACATAAGTTTAGAAACACATGAATTAACTGGGCTATAACTATTGTTATGTGTAACATTAAAAATTCCACTGAACCGGAAGATTAAAAGTTCAAAGTGTAACAATGTGTTACAGTTCTTTGGAAACACTGTTGCTACAGCTTCTGCATGTGGTTCCAGGATGAGACACAGTAGCTGCACGTTTTAAAATAGAGCTTCAATGAAGATTAACGGCATAAATTAATTGTGTGTATAGGAAAATTACCTCTCCAAATGGGCTGGTGAACCCGAGCGTCCCCGGGTGAGTCCAGAATTTGCCCAGTAAATGTGAAACTGGAGGGTACGTGTCGTATATAAATGTATCCACTGGCCGCTGGGTTTTGTTCAATTAACCTGCTGATGGCGGCAGGCGTGAGGCTGCTGGATGAAACGCCGTCAATAGATATCCAGCTGCACTGTGAAGCTTCCTCCCAGACTACCTGGACGTGCACCGTCCGCCGGCAGTCAACGGAATGGAGGATGACAAGGCCGGTAGTTGCCGCCGCACGGAGCCCACAGCTCGGTTACGTGCCAATAGATGGTCGCCCGTCACTGCCGCAGGTGATATACAGGCAGGGGAACTACGTCCTGGATGCAACCTGGATGCAGGTGTTCAGTGAAGAAAAAAAGGGGGGAGGAGTCCTGACGCGTTTCGTCACGTGACCCGTGACTTTTTCAAAGATCAGGTGCTGCGTACCTGCTGCCAAATTCTTAAGGGTACTCCATACCAGAGCACCACTGTCCGACTGTTTAACCCTTCTTTTAACCCGGGTTGAAATCAGAATCAGCTTTATTGGCCAGGTGTACTCACGTAAACTATGAATTTTTTTACAGTACAGTGCATCGCCAAGCAGCAACATGAAGGGGGAATACATAGCATAAGAAGGGGGAAAAATGTAGCATACATTACAAACCTGCAGGGTTGCTCGACCGGGGTTGTTCAATTTGGCGCTTTCACACTGCACCTTGACCCGGCTAAAAACCCAGGAATAACCCGGGTTATTTTGGCGATGTGAAAGGGGTATTAGAGGAAACAAAATACATCATAAAGGTGAAGTGTGGAGCTACAGTAACTTCAACAGCACATGGTGATGATGTTTACCAGGGGGTAAATTTACTAAGATGGGAGTTCTATTTAAGATGGGATGTTGCCCATAGCAACCAATCAGATTCCACTTCTCATTTATCTAGCACCTTCTAGAACATAATATCTGGAATCTGATTGGTTGCTATGGGCAACATCCCATCTTAAATAGAACTCCCATCTTAGTAAATTTACCCCCCGATGTCCACATCACCAAGACATTAGGTGCCTCTTCCTACACCGATGGGTGGATATCTTATGTAATCCAGGGCTCTGAAACTGCATCCCATTGTGGGTCAAGGAAATGGACATGGACAAGTAGTCATTGTAAACAATACGTATGCAGAGACAGGATCCGGCAGGGGTCAATCTGAGATGAAAGCGTTCTGAAGAGTTATTGGGCACATGCAGCATATATGAGGAGGCAGGAGTCAAAAGGGGCAAACTGAGACAGGGTGAGAGGAGAGGGAGACAGGAGATCGTGAACAAATACCAAGACACCCATACAAAACCAACTGCCCATTGGGATTAGATGGAACCCCGGTAATTCAGCATAGGTTCCTTTTTGCCAAGGAAGTGCGGCCCATGTATTTGTACACAAAAGTGTCCTGGTTCCTTGAGAATATAGCCCCAGGCTATACAGGCTGTGGCTGTATCATATTATGACAGGAGAACCTGACGCTTGCTTCTGTAGTGTAATGTGACAAACCAGTCCTGTCCTAGGTTGGTGCTGGTTGCAGCTCTTACAGGAGGAACCCTACACTGGCCATCCCCTGCATTCATGACAACCAGTTCAGGATGAGTGCGCTGGTGTGCGTGCTTGGTTCACTTCTGAGAAGGAGACATGCAGGTTTATTTATTATAATGTATTTCTTTTCTTTTTACTAATTATACATAAAATGTGTCATAACCAAGATTCTTAACACCAGTGTTTCCAACTCAGGATATTAAATATACCAATTAAAAAGATGAAACATTATGCATACATATTAAAACAAGCACCCCTATACTGCACCAATATTATCAATGGATATATAGCAATAACTATTATTATTATTATTATTATTATTATTATTTAATTCAATAACTAATTATTTCCAGGGGCCTTGCAATTGTCTAATAGAACCACAAGGGGGCACAACATGTATTTTGTGAGAGTATGCATATTATAAATCAAAGCACCAGCATAAAGCATACAGTAGGGATCTATAAGTGAATGTATAGTCAATCTGGGGAAAAGACATCCCTATCCAGTCTTGGGCAACCCTGCTGCATAGCCTGTCCAATCTTACTAGGGATATGACAAACGATGAAACATTACAATTGAAAGCTTCAAGTCATGGGTACACTGGTAACACAAAGCGTGGCCATTATCCAAAGTGATATCCAACTCTGGCAGAACTAAACCAACAGAAGGGTACGGTGGTTAACATTACTATGTCACAGGCCAGGGTACACCCATGTGGGCCCATTACCATATGAGTTCTATAATGGATATGTAATCAAAGTTTATAAGCTAGTTCTAGATTTCTTATAAACCCCTTAACGGCTGAGGGACGTCCAGTTAAACTCATTCAGTGACAAAAAATTATACTTAACATCTAAAAAAAAGACTCGGAGACTTGAATTTGGCAGAAAAACTTGATGACTATTTATTTATAAGTAGTAAACTAATAAATCTAATATAGTAGTAAAGAAATTAAGAGTATGGTGGCCAGAAAGAACGGCAGTAACAGTTCACACCAAAAGCTCTATACAAACCCAGCCAAGTCACAACACTAAACAAAGGTATCCACTCAACCTCCACTTGACTACCCACCCGTCCGGGTGGTGAGGATGCCCTCGTTAAGGTGATCCAGCAGATATTATAACAGTCATCGAAGGAGAGCGCACCCAAAATAATTAGCAAACTCAACTAACAACAGGTAATAATCTGTTCTTTCCCGCCACCGTAAACCGTCAAATCCCAACGACGACAACCACCAACATCATAATAAACCAAAGGGAGGGAGGGAGGGAAAAACAGTGTGAAGGCAGCCAATTAATTGTCTTTTCATTAATTTATTTATCTAAGTATCACTCACCTATATTGTACTGCTTGCTAGCGCTAGACACATTGGGGTAAATTTACTAAGATTCGTAATTCTCCCGATTTGGTGGGAGAATAATCACGAATGACATCGAAAGTGTAAAACTGCAACTTTTTGAATTTGTTACGACGGATTTACTAAGCTATCGTATTCGTATTTTTTGTTTTGTCCGATGTCGATGTCATTCGTGGTTTTCTGGTGTAGAATGCGGCCGATTTGGTTGTTTTGCGGCCGTGTTTTTAGTTTATTTTACGACTGCGTCACATGTCTGTTACGGCAGTGATTTTGATGTTGCGGCCGCGTTTTTAGTCCTAAGTTTCGTTTTTGTCACGCGTCCGTGATTGGTTGTATTCGTGATGGAGGAGTGTCTGTGCACATTACTATAAAACCGCCCCAAACACACCGCACCTCATGGGTTTAGCTAGTGGAGAGGAGAGAGGAAGGTGTATTTGGAGTTGGTGAGTTTGGTGGAGTTTTTGGTGGATTTGGTGCAGAGTTTTGTGATTGTTGAGTGCTGTACTGTGTGTGTAAGTAGTCTTGTCATATTTGTAGTATTGTTTTTTCACAGTTTGTAAACTTTTTTGTCCTTGTTTTTTTTTTATAGTCTTTTGTCATTGTTTGTGAGTGAGTGAGCGTGTGTGTTGGCTGTGTGGTGTGTAGTAGTAGTAGTGGAGGAGTGTGTTTTCTGTATTGATTTTTCTGTGTTTTGTGTTGTTTGTCCTCATGTCTGACTCAGAGGTCAGTGTGGTGGAGGAGGTTAGTGAGAGGGAGGCGGTTAGTGAGGTGGAGGCTGTTAGTGAGGTGGAGGAGGTGAGTGAGGTGGAGGGGGTTAGTGAGAGGGAGGAGGTTAGTGAGGAGGAGGAGGAGGGGGTGCCTGTTGCTGCATTCTCCAGTGAGAGTGATGGTGCTGTGGCTCCGCAGCCACGCACCACTACCAAGACTGGCAGGAATATTAAGTTCAGCTATGCTGAAAACATGGCGTTGGTGCGTGAGCTGATGAAGCACCATCGGCAATTGTTTGGGCAGTATGCTGCCAAGGTGTCCTCCCGCAGGAAGTCTGTCCTGTGGGGGAAAGTAATAGTTGCCGTAAATAGTGAGGGTGTGGTGAGGCGGACTGAGGACACGTGTCGCAAGAGGTTCTATGACATAAAGCGCCGTGTCAAGGCCAAGATGGCCAAAGAGGCTAAATCAGCACGCAAAACCGGGGGTGGCCCCCCTTTCCGGGCAACCTATCGGGAGTGGGAGGAGCCTGTGCGGGCACTGATTCCAGCAGAAGTGGTGTCTGCAACTCATGTCCGGGATTCGGACCGACCCACGCAGGATGGTGAGTTTGATAAATCGAAATTATATTTTAAAGTGTGCAAAATGATAATGGTGGAGAAATTATTTTTAAAAAGTATGCATACATTGTTGGTCATGTATTGCAGGCCTATGCACCCTTATGCTGTTTTTGTGTTTTTAAACTGCATTTCCCATCTTGCCTTGGCTGTATTTTTTAAAATTTATAATGCAAAATCAGGTGCAGTGCATGCTGGTATGTGTAGTTGCAATAATTAATATGAGATCTTGCTTGGACATAGCTGTTGTATCTAATAGCAGCTTGTTCTGATGTTTTTTTTTTTAAATCAATTTTTAAATAAACTTTTAATTTACATTTTGGCTCAAGTTGCAAGTAATCAATCTATGCAATATCTGACACATAATTCATCAATGTAACATTTTTTTTTTGTGCAACACCATGTACATTTTTATATACATAACAAATTAAGGAATCACAGAGAACTTAAGCAGAAATTAGTTTAATTTACAATACGTACAAGATGGTTACAGTACACTAAGGCTTTGCAGTTAGCATTTTTTTACAAAGTATGGTCATAATGTTTTTACAACTTTTTCAACAGTCCGACAGACCAGCCGGCCAGACAGGCCACAGACAACTCAGGATGATGCTGGGATTGCAGGTAAGAATTCACTGTAGTCACATATTCTGCAAACACATAGAAGTACAAAATATTAATGTTTATATATTCTCATAGGTTCTGCTTCTGTAAGCCGCCCTCCTCTAAGGCGCCCATCACAGGGCTCGGGGCACTTACCCAGGAGGCCAAGTAAGACACGGCGTCTTGTCTCTGAATCTGCGGCTCCATCTTCCCCACCCAGGCGGCGCATTTCTGCAGTCTCACCCCAGCCACCACAGGCACTATTGGCGAGTCCACAGAGTGATGAGCCCAGATCACCTCAGTTATCTGGTGAGTCAAAACATAAACTAAACACATAGCAAATCATCTACACAGTACAGTTACTATGATGTGAGTTGTAGTTGAGATTACATGTTTGCCATAACAAACAATGTGATGTTACGTCTTAAATTTTTAAAGGTGCAAATGCAGAATTTATCAATATCTTAGTGGTTGCTATCGCCAACATCAAATTTAAAAATGAACAGACATTTGTTAAAATTTAGGCCACACACGTGCACATAAAAATAACAACACATTACTGGCTTAAAATAAAAAAACAACACCCCCTCCACACCATTATAGTGTTCACACACCTCCCCTGTCCTGTATGTAGACTGCTTACTTGCTCCGCTCCACGGGAATATCCAGGTAAGCAGTCTATATCCTGGACAGGGGAGGTGACAGAACACTGTAATGCTGTGGAGGGGTGGTAGTTAGGTGAGGATTCCGCAAGTCAGTCTATGTGCACGCCTGTGATGGTATATATGTGTTTGTAAACCAAATAAATTATAAGTTTAAAAACACAACTCAAAATACAAAAATAATGGAGTATTATGAATGTAGAAATGTTTAGAACTAGCAAAAATATTATTTGTAAAGTAAACAGTGCATGTTGTCCACCCCATACAGAGCCAAGCTTGATGCCCGACGTGGACCAGCAGGGACAAGACCAACAGGCAACATTCACACTGCAACTAACACCTGTTGACCCGAGCCAGCCAATACAGCCGCAGGATATCCCCCAAGCCTCCATGAGTCCCCAACTGGTACAAGCTCCACCCCAGCCACAAATTCCAGATGACTTTTGGTCCAGTTGGACAAGCCAACAGACCCAAAGCAATGCCAGCCTGACCGCACATACCCAACACCTTGCCAGTCTGGCCCATCATCTACCGCGCATTAGTCGCAACTCGGGCAGACTGATTGTCCAAGTAGGCCGAATCGCAACATCGATGGAGCAAATACGGGCAGACAACAACCAAATGCTGGCTCATTTAACGCGCATCATTGATGAGCAACAGCGCCAGCACCAAACACTCATACAACTAATACAGCACAACCAGGTTGTGAATGAATCTTTATCCCGGATTGTAGCCAGCCACACTGCAACCAACACACAACTGAATGCCAGCATAAATAATTTGAGCAACAACATAACATTGATGGCAGCACAACAAGTGACCTCCAGCTCTGGAACCACGACCCCTAGCCAAACGCCAGTAACCTCCCCTGTTCAGCGATCCTCCCGAGCACGTGCCAGTGAGCCAGCACAAAGCACAGCACCCAGCACACACAAGCGCAAAAAATAATACATCAAAAACTTTTGAGTAACGCAATAAAAAATTTGTTTTGACAAACACACAACTTCCTGTGTCCGTCTCAAACATTGTAGAAGCTGCTATGTATGTATGTATGTTTTTATGGGGTAATGAATGACAATGTATTGATAACATAAACTAACTACAATGTACACACCACTATAAACAACAAACAGTAAGTAACAAAACACACAATTGTTTGTATTGCAAAGTGTTTAGTCAAGGATAATTACATCCAACAAAAACTTACCCGAAAAATACAGATGAATCACTTCTTGCCGTACCTGCCTCCCTACATATGTACTCACACTGTCACCAGATGTTTCTAACTCCTCTGCTTGCTGACTGCTTTCTCCCTCATCATGTGCCAGATGTTGACTTAAACACAGATTATGGAGAAAACAGCAGCAGAACACAATTCTAGTCACCTTTGAGGGACTATACAACAAAAGGCCTGCAGATTTATCCAGACACTGAAACCGTGATTTCAGCAGACCAAAACATCTTTCTATCACATTCCGCGTAGCCTTATGTGCATGATTGTAACTGTGTTCAGCAGGAGAATCAGGTTGGGACAATGGAGTAAGGAGCCAAGAGTAGCAGCCGTAACCACCATCACCTGAAAAACAGATATAGTCAACATTAGTACATGTGTAAGATTATTCATTACCCTAGTCAAAAATAGAGTTTGTTGTTAAAAGACATACACACAACACATTTTAAACATACCCAGCAGCCAGCCATCAGGCATTTGTCCGTCCTCAAATTTATCGAAGAGCGATGACTGACTGAGGATGAAGGAGTCATGGCAGCCACCAGGGTAACCTGCAACAACACTCATAATTTTTAATTTTGCATCACAGACCACCTGGACATTAATGGATTGGGCCATATGTCTATTAGTATATATATATTGACGGCCCCTAGGTGATCTCAGCTGAACGTGTGTGCAATCTATGGCCCCCAGCACATTGGGCATGCGAGCAAGCTCATAGAAAGCTACCCTGACAGCACGCCACTCCGACTCCTGGGTAGGGAAGCAGATTGAGGCATTAATATGTGGATCCAAGACATCCAAAACCTGAGTGGACATTAAACAATCTAAGGTGAGTGTCATGTTAGGTATTCTATACAATACTGTGTTGTAAGAGCTTACAGAAGCAACACTTAGACATAACCGGCTATGTATTTTTTGACTCACCTGATTCAAATATTTTGAAAAGGTTGGCTGTGAGATACCAATAACGTCGCCTGCCACAGCCTGGAAGCTACCAGTAGCCATAAAGTGTAACACAGCCAGGAGTTTGTGCAAGCCTGAGACAGAGCGAGAGCGTGCTGTCTCAGGGTCTAGTCCCAGTTTGACAAGGTCATACAGGCGGAAAATGTTGGTTCTATTTAGGCGGAACATCTGTATGACCCTATCATCGGACAATGCGTTTAAGTTTAAACGACCCCTAAAAAAACGTGGCTGGCGCAGCCTCCGCGGCACCTGGACAACCTGCTGACCATGTTCACTTACCTGGCCCTGATTTCTGGAAGCCTCATGGAGCAGTCTAAGGTATCCCACAGCAAACAGAAAGTCATTGGCACACACCACAGCAGCCATTTCAGAGTGAGAGAATTTCAAAATGTGCCTGGAACACTTTTATAGGGCCAAACATTCAGGTGTGAGTAATGGATAATTGAGTACACATGTAAACACGCTTTTCAAAAGCAGGTGCGTTTTTTTTTTGGACTTTTTTACGATTTGTATTTTTTCACGGCCGCAAATGCATTTTCACGGCAGACATTACAATTACGAATGGTTAGTAAATGACCGAGATTCATATCTAAACAGGCGTATTTTGACCGATGGTGTATTCATTCGTAATTTTTTACAACTACTTCCAAAAAATTACGAATGCCCTCATCTCTGCCGTGATTATTGCTTAGTAAATTACCGAGATGACACTTTGATGAAAAAACGGCATCTCGGTCAAAATCGGGACCTTAGTAAATTTACCCCATTGTATTTTTTTCAAAGTTCACAGAGTCATGCGCTAACAGGGTCGCGGCACCCATTAACCCTTTAACTATTTATCTGGGATATTTTTTAAGGTCTATTCAGACACTTAAAAAAAAATCCCAGATAAATGCTGCAGCAAATTTAATTCCCCACTTAGTTACTGGAGTAAAAGAAAAGCCGAAAGACAAAATATTTACTTTTTATAAAATATTTCACATTTTTATACAATTCAAAAGCAATATATTTGTTGTGTTTCAGAAACGCTGTTTTCTATAATTTGTCATCTATAGTATAAACTCCTTAGAGTTGCACAGTCCTGCAGAGGTAAGGACCGCCTTCTCACAGCTCTCAGTGGCTCCTGTAGGGAAAAGAAGGGTGAGGCACCACCCACCCTCACATGCACTGAGGAAGGAACAAGTAGCGGTGACTGTAGAATGGAATTCTGTACCCTCCTGTCAGTTCCCCATACCCTCAAATACTGTACAACACACACACTCACATCATCCATGGGGGGGTCAAGATGAGTGAGATGGGAGAGGTGCAGAGATAAGGGGGCAGAGGTAAGAGAGACATAGATGGTGGGTGGTGTCAGATGAGAGAGCTGGGGGTAGAGATAAGAGAAACAGAAAGACGGTGGGTGGTGTTGGAGATGAGAGAGATGGAGACAGGGATGAGATAGAGAGGTGGGGGGAGGAGGATAGAGGTGAGAGAGAAACAAATGGGGGATACAGAGATGAGAGATCAGGGTGGAGGCAAGAGATGAGAGATCAGGGTGGAGGCAAGAGATGAGAAAGAGAGACGAAAGGGGAAACGGACAAAGATGAGATTTGGGGGAGATGTATTAAGATAAGGAGAGAGATAAAGGAGCGTGCTAAAGTACTAACCAATAAGCTCCTAACTTACTTTTCAGACACAGCCTGTAAAATGTCAGTTAAAAGCTAATTTGCTGATACTTTATCTCTTTCCACTTCATCTCTCTAAAAGGATTGATACATATCCAGAGATAGGCACACAGTACAAGGGGAGGGTTGGCAGATATGGAAAGAGCGCATAATACAAATACTTGCAATAAACTTTAATTATAAATACCATATAGATTTCACTTATTAGTACAAATAAAACAATATACAGTAGCAACCACAATGATGATTTGTCTCCAGAGAAAGTGCTCATGCAACCCTGTATATAGTCAACTTTTAGAAGCACTAATTAGACAGGTGCTGATATTTGTAGAGCCAAGACATATCTGAAGTTTCATACAACGCATTTGTTTAGAACGTGGCAACTTGTGAAATACTGGAGCGCTCAGCACACATTATTCTCGACCTCCCCACCGATTAATAGTCCTTACCACTTAGTAAATCCAGTGCAGCCAATTCCTTTAGGACTCATTCCTAAAGGAAGAATAGTGGAAGAAGCAGATCTTTATGCCTGTAGGGGAGGGAGAACGTAGCTCACACTACAAGAACAGCATGTGTGGTCCAAGGATCAAATACTCAATTTAAGACCGCACGGCTCCAACAGCTGTGGACTAGTGTCTCCGTAGTCCTTAATGCGTTTCTCCGTTATGATAGTGCACTGGTTTCATCAGAAGGTGGTACAGGTGTGGGACAGGTAAGGAATTTAAATATTTGAGCAGCCAGTCATTGTGGGCAATCAATTAACAACAACACAGCTGTACTAAAATACGAACAAGAGAGATCAGCATGTATAGAAAAAACATCATAAATGTATTATAAATTAGTACAATAATCCAGCTAAATGAAATTACATTAAGATTAAAAGATCTATCTAGATAACAATACATTCATATTAAGATAATATAGTTGGTAGGCATAACAGAGAAATCCAGTGTACATTTTTCCCATAGGGAAAAAATAGATAAATTGTACGCTGAATGTCTCCGAGATGCCCACCTATGTAATCGCAATATGAATTATTTGTTATATAGATAAAGTTTATTGCAATTACCTGTAATATGTGTTCCCTCCATATTTGAGTCACTTCTTTTCTATGTTATATAAGAATACTTTTTGGGAACTGCAGGGACCAAAAGAGTGATCAGCATATTAGATATATATTTTATATATAGGATTGTTGCACCTGATTTTATAGAATTTTATATTAGATACGAAACAGATTTAGTGACACGGCAAATGATGGGTCCAAAATACTACTTTATCATAAGTTTGTAGTGCTGGTCTTCCACGATAATGACAAGATTAAATGTGTCAGAATGTTATCCAATATTATTTATAATGTGACTCAAATATGATTAAAATTACTGTTTTAGCAACAAAATGACAGCTTGAATATGCTGTGTGAAATAAAAATATGAGACAACAGTGGCGTCACTACAGGGGTGCGAACCGCACCCAGGCAGGGGCAAACGCAGGATTTAGCAAGAGTGGGTGGGTGGGTGTGCATATATCCATTTATTTGTAATATATATATATATATATATATATATATATATACACATACACACATATACACACAGTATATATACACACACACATACATACATACATACATATATATATATATATATATATTTATATATGTATATACAAATATTTATACAGATGGAGCCATGCTCATCATTCACTGGGCGCACTTAGTCGCAGTTGTGTGTGTGTACATATATATATATATATATATATATACACACACACACATACATACACATATATAGCACACATTCATATATACAGTACATACACAAACACACAATACATACATACCGTACATACACAAACACACACACAAACAAACACATACATAAAAACATACAAATACAGTCACACATGAACATAGACTTCACACATATGCAGCATTATATATAATCCACCAGGCGCTGAGAGCAGTGTGAGAGGACGGAGGGAGCTGCTGTGGCTGAGCATGTGCAGCCAGCAGCTCCCACGGGCCCAGGGACATTCTGTAAGCAGAGAGCTCAATAGCTCTCTGCTGCTGCTGCAGCTCCGCCAAGGCGACCGCGATAGTGGTCGCGGCTTTTGTAGAGACGGAGACACAGCGGTCTCCGTCTCAAAATAGAAATTCAACTCTTCAGGGGGGGTTTCCAGGTACTCGGAACCCCCCCTGTGTGCGCCACTGCCAGGTGCCACTCGCAGAGGATTTGACCCCAAAATGACGGCTTCTCCTAAGTGATAGGAGCTGGGTGCTGCACTGTGACATATGTGCAACACTTGGCTCCTCTCACAGTGTAGGAACCGCACTGCAGACAGTCTCCGCAGTGATGTGCGGTGAGGAGAGGCAGGTGAGTCTTAGTCGGCTGCCATGTGGTCCGTCAATATTAACAGATAGGTGTCCCGGATTAAATGTACTAGGGTAAACCTGTCAATATTGACGGACAACATGGAAGCCAACTAATTCCTTCTCCCTGTTTCCTGTGCCTAAAGGCTGGAACTTCAAAGGGAGGAAAAGGAAGCAGAGTTCCCAGGACCAGGATGATGCTATCAGCGTGTGCAGCCTTGACAGAACTGATTGAAAAGGAGAGAAAAAAAAAAGGAGGAAGAGTGACGGTGAAAAGATACATTTATGTGAAAGACCTCACATTGAAATCAGTAGGTTGGGTACGCCCAAAATCTGTCAACTCTCAGTATTGATGTAAAGATACCTTTATGGAATTTAAACAGCACTATCAGCAGTAAGTTGGGTACGCTCTAGTATCACGACCCCATATACACATCACTATGGTGGCACTGTAAGAGATACACCTGTCTGAAGTGGAATTTGAGAAAAGAAACCTTTTTTGGGAAGATCAATCCCTCCCAGATGTGAGTAGGGTACGTATCCTCCGTATTATAAATAGGGTGACGGATACACCCATTCGTGTTCACCACGGGGGCGGAATAAGGGAAAATTACCAATTTTCAGACTTCACTACAATATTTGTCCCCCTTTTTCTCTTATTCCCTTTCTGAATTGGGAGATTGAACAACATGGGATCAGGACTTTAAGTCATCACGAAGAGTCTGCTAACGTCACATCAGTCAAAGTGGTCGGCAAATCCTAGGACTGCTTAAGCAGCTTAACATCATATGAACATTGGTCCTCATTATGTATGGTGATGTTTAATCTTGTCTATAGTGAGCGCCGTTTGTGGTTGTGTTCAGTTTGTTTTATTTGGAGTTTTCATTCGGGGGGGGGGGGGGGGGGGTGACACACCAGTAACACAGTCGCAAACTGCAGCTCCTGGAGTTAATTCTCTCCATTTTTATTATTCCCATCTTCTTTGTATTATTCTAATCATTTTTAAAGTCAAAACACTGGAGTAAAAAGTAGAGATGAGCGGGTTCGGTTTCTTTGAATCCGAACCCGCACGAACTTCACTTTTTTTTTCACGGGTCCGAGCGACTCGGATCTTCCCGCCTTGCTCGGTTAACCCGAGCGCGCCCGAACGTCATCATGACGCTGTCGGATTCTCGCGAGACTCGGATTCTATATAAGGAGCCGCGCGTCGCCGCCATTTTCACACGTGCATTGAGATTGATAGGGAGAGGACGTGGCTGGCGTCCTCTCCATTAGAATAGATTAGAAGAGAGAGAGAGAGAGAGAGATTGTGCAGACAGAGTTTACCACAGTGACCAGTGCAGTTGTTGTTAAGTTAACTTTTATTTAATATATCCGTTCTCTGCTATATCCGTTCTCTGCCTGAAAAAAACGATACACAGCAGTCACACAGTGTGACTCAGTCTGTGTGCACTCAGCTCAGCCCAGTGTGCTGCACATCAATGTATAAAAGCTTATAATAATTGTGGGGGAGACTGGGGAGCACTGCAGGTTGTTATAGCAGGAGCCAGGAGTACATAATATTATATTAATTTAAAATTAAACAGTGCATACTTTTGCTGCAGGAGTGCCACTGCCAGTGTGACTAGTGGTGACCAGTGCCTGACCACCAGTATAGTAGTATATTGTTGTATACTATCTCTTTATCAACCAGTCTATATTAGCAGCAGACACAGTACAGTGCGGTAGTTCACGGCTGTGGCTACCTCTGTGTCGGCAGTCGGCACTCGGCAGGCAGTCCGTCCATCCATAATTGTATAATTATATACCACCTAACCGTGGTATTTTTTTTTCTTTCTTTATACCGTCGTCATAGTCATACTAGTTGTTACGAGTATACTACTATCTCTTTATCAACCAGTGTACAGTGCGGTAGTTCACGGCTGTGGCTACCTCTGTGTCGGCAGTCGGCAGGCAGTCCGTCCATCCATAATTGTATTATTATAATATATACCACCTAACCGTGGTTTTTTTTTCATTCTTTATACCGTCATAGTGTCATACTAGTTGTTACGAGTATACTACTATCTCTTTATCAACCAGTGTACAGTGCGGTAGTTCACGGCTGTGGCTACCTCTGTGTCGGCAGTCGGCAGGCAGTCCGTCCATCCATAATTGTATTATAATATATACCACCTAACCGTGGTTTTTTTTTCATTCTTTATACCGTCATAGTGTCATACTAGTTGTTACGAGTATACTACTATCTCTTTATCAACCAGTGTACAGTGCGGTAGTTCACGGCTGTGGCTACCTCTGTGTCGGCAGTCGGCAGGCAGTCCGTCCATCCATAATTGTATTATAATATATACCACCTAACCGTGGTTTTTTTTTCATTCTTTATACCGTCATAGTCAGTCATACTAGTTGTTACGAGTATACTACTATCTCTTTATCAACCAGTGTACAGTGCGGTAGTTCACGGCTGTGGCTACCTCTGTGTCGGCACTCGGCAGGCAGTCCGTCCATCCATAATTGTATTATAATATATACCACCTAACCGTGGTTTTTTTTTCATTCTTTATACCGTCATAGTGTCATACTAGTTGTTACGAGTATACTACTATCTCTTTATCAACCAGTGTACAGTGCGGTAGTTCACGGCTGTGGCTACCTCTGTGTCGGCAGTCGGCAGGCAGTCCGTCCATCCATAATTGTATTATAATATATACCACCTAACCGTGGTTTTTTTTTCATTCTTTATACCGTCATAGTGTCATACTAGTTGTTACGAGTATACTACTATCTCTTTATCAACCAGTGTACAGTGCGGTAGTTCACGGCTGTGGCTACCTCTGTGTCGGCAGTCGGCAGGCAGTCCGTCCATCCATAATTGTATTATAATATATACCACCTAACCGTGGTTTTTTTTTCATTCTTTATACCGTCATAGTCAGTCATACTAGTTGTTACGAGTATACTACTATCTCTTTATCAACCAGTGTACAGTGCGGTAGTTCACGGCTGTGGCTACCTCTGTGTCGGAACTCGGCAGGCAGTCCGTCCATCCATAATAGTATTACAATATATACCACCTAACCGTGGTTTTTTTTTTCATTCTTTATACCGTCATAGTCAGTCATACTAGTTGTTACGAGTATACTACTATCTCTTTATCAACCAGTGTACAGTGCGGTAGTTCACGGCTGTGGCTACCTCTGTGTCGGAACTCGGCAGGCAGTCCGTCCATCCATAATTGTATTACAATATATACCACCTAACCGTGGTTTTTTTTTCATTCTTTATACCGTCATAGTGTCATACTAGTTGTTACGAGTATACTACTATCTCTTTATCAACCAGTGTACAGTGCGGTAGTTCACGGCTGTGGCTACCTCTGTGTCGGCACTCGGCAGGCAGTCCGTCCATCCATAATTGTATTACAATATATACCACCTAACCGTGGTTTTTTTATACCACCTAACCGTGGCAGTCCGTCCATAATTGTATACTAGTATCCAATCCATCCATCTCCATTGTTTACCTGAGGTGCCTTTTAGTTCTGCCTATAAAATATGGAGAACAAAAAAGTTGAGGTTCCAAAATTAGGGAAAGATCAAGATCCACTTCCACCTCGTGCTGAAGCTGCTGCCACTAGTCATGGCCGAGACGATGAAATGCCAGCAACGTCGTCTGCCAAGGCCGATGCCCAATGTCATAGTACAGAGCATGTCAAATCCAAAACACCAAATATCAGAAAAAAAAGGACTCCAAAACCTAAAATAAAATTGTCGGAGGAGAAGCGTAAACTTGCCAATATGCCATTTACCACACGGAGTGGCAAGGAACGGCTGAGGCCCTGGCCTATGTTCATGGCTAGTGGTTCAGCTTCACATGAGGATGGAAGCACTCAGCCTCTCGCTAGAAAACTGAAAAGACTCAAGCTGGCAAAAGCACCGCAAAGAACTGTGCGTTCTTTGAAATCCCAAATCCACAAGGAGAGTCCAATTGTGTCGTTTGCGATGCCTGACCTTCCCAACACTGGACGTGAAGAGCATGCGCCTTCCACTATTTGCATGCCCCCTGCAAGTGCTGGAAGGAGCACCCGCAGTCCAGTTCCTGATAGTCAGATTGAAGATGTCAGTGTTGAAGTACACCAGGATGAGGAGGATATGGGTGTTGCTGGCGCTGGGGAGGAAATTGACCAGAAGGATTCTGATGGTGAGGTGGTTTGTTTAAGTCAGGCACCCGGGGAGACACCTGTTGTCCGTGGGAGGAATATGGCCGTTGACATGCCAGGTGAAAATACCAAAAAAATCAGCTCTTCGGTGTGGAGGTATTTCACCAGAAATGCGGACAACAGGTGTCAAGCCGTGTGTTCCCTTTGTCAAGCTGTAATAAGTAGGGGTAAGGACGTTAACCACCTCGGAACATCCTCCCTTATACGTCACCTGCAGCGCATTCATAATAAGTCAGTGACAAGTTCAAAAACTTTGGGTGACAGCGGAAGCAGTCCACTGACCAGTAAATCCCTTCCTCTTGTAACCAAGCTCACGCAAACCACCCCACCAACTCCCTCAGTGTCAATTTCCTCCTTCCCCAGGAATGCCAATAGTCCTGCAGGCCATGTCACTGGCAAGTCTGACGAGTCCTCTCCTGCCTGGGATTCCTCCGATGCATCCTTGCGTGTAACGCCTACTGCTGCTGGCGCTGCTGTTGTTGCCGCTGGGAGTCGATGGTCATCCCAGAGGGGAAGTCGTAAGCCCACTTGTACTACTTCCAGTAAGCAATTGACTGTTCAACAGTCCTTTGCGAGGAAGATGAAATATCACAGCAGTCATCCTACTGCAAAGCGGATAACTGAGTCCTTGACAACTATGTTGGTGTTAGACGTGCGTCCGGTATCCGCCGTTAGTTCACAGGGAACTAGACAATTTATTGAGGCAGTGTGCCCCCGTTACCAAATACCATCTAGGTTCCACTTCTCTAGGCAGGCGATACCGAGAATGTACACGGACGTCAGAAAAAGACTCACCAGTGTCCTAAAAAATGCAGTTGTACCCAATGTCCACTTAACCACGGACATGTGGACAAGTGGAGCAGGGCAGGGTCAGGACTATATGACTGTGACAGCCCACTGGGTAGATGTATGGACTCCCGCAGCAAGAACAGCAGCGGCGGCACCAGTAGCAGCATCTCGCAAACGCCAACTCTTTCCTAGGCAGGCTACGCTTTGTATCACCGCTTTCCAGAATACGCACACAGCTGAAAACCTCTTACGGCAACTGAGGAAGATCATCGCGGAATGGCTTACCCCAATTGGACTCTCCTGTGGATTTGTGGCATCGGACAACGCCAGCAATATTGTGTGTGCATTAAATATGGGCAAATTCCAGCACGTCCCATGTTTTGCACATACCTTGAATTTGGTGGTGCAGAATTTTTTAAAAAACGACAGGGGTGTGCAAGAGATGCTGTCGGTGGCCAGAAGAATTGCGGGACACTTTCGGCGTACAGGCACCACGTACAGAAGACTGGAGCACCACCAAAAACTACTGAACCTGCCCTGCCATCATCTGAAGCAAGAAGTGGTAACGAGGTGGAATTCAACCCTCTATATGCTTCAGAGGTTGGAGGAGCAGCAAAAGGCCATTCAAGCCTATACAATTGAGCACGATATAGGAGATGGAATGCACCTGTCTCAAGTGCAGTGGAGAATGATTTCAACGTTGTGCAAGGTTCTGATGCCCTTTGAACTTGCCACACGTGAAGTCAGTTCAGACACTGCCAGCCTGAGTCAGGTCATTCCCCTCATCAGGCTTTTGCAGAAGAAGCTGGAGGCATTGAAGAAGGAGCTAACACGGAGCGATTCCGCTAGGCATGTGGGACTTGTGGATGCAGCCCTTAATTCGCTTAACAAGGATTCACGGGTGGTCAATCTGTTGAAATCAGAGCACTACATTTTGGCCACCGTGCTCGATCCTAGATTTAAAGCCTACCTTGGATCTCTCTTTCCGGCAGACACAGGTCTGCTGGGGTTGAAAGACCTGCTGGTGACAAAATTGTCAAGTCAAGCGGAACGCGACCTGTCAACATCTCCTCCTTCACATTCTCCCGCAACTGGGGGTGCGAGGAAAAGGCTCAGAATTCCGAGCCCACCCGCTGGCGGTGATGCAGGGCAGTCTGGAGCGACTGCTGATGCTGACATCTGGTCCGGACTGAAGGACCTGACAACGATTACGGACATGTCGTCTACTGTCACTGCATATGATTCTCTCAACATTGATAGAATGGTGGAGGATTATATGAGTGACCGCATCCAAGTAGGCACGTCACACAGTCCGTACTTATACTGGCAGGAAAAAGAGGCAATTTGGAGGCCCTTGCACAAACTGGCTTTATTCTACCTAAGTTGCCCTCCCACAAGTGTGTACTCCGAAAGAGTGTTTAGTGCCGCCGCTCACCTTGTCAGCAATCGGCGTACGAGGTTACATCCAGAAAATGTGGAGAAGATGATGTTCATTAAAATGAATTATAATCAATTCCTCCGCGGAGACATTGACCAGCAGCAATTGCCTCCACAAAGTACACAGGGAGCTGAGATGGTGGATTCCAGTGGGGACGAATTGATAATCTGTGAGGAGGGGGATGTACACGGTGATATATCGGAGGGTGAAGATGAGGTGGACATCTTGCCTCTGTAGAGCCAGTTTGTGCAAGGAGAGATTAATTGCTTCTTTTTTGGGGGGGGTCCAAACCAACCCGTCATATCAGTCACAGTCGTGTGGCAGACCCTGTCACTGAAATGATGGGTTGGTTAAAGTGTGCATGTCCTGTTTTGTTTATACAACATAAGGGTGGGTGGGAGGGCCCAAGGATAATTCCATCTTGCACCTCTTTTTTCTTTTCTTTTTCTTTGCATCATGTGCTGATTGGGGAGGGTTTTTTGGAAGGGACATCCTGCGTGACACTGCAGTGCCACTCCTAGATGGGCCCGGTGTTTGTGTCGGCCACTAGGGTCGCTAATCTTACTCACACAGCTACCTCATTGCGCCTCTTTTTTTCTTTGCGCCATGTGCTGTTTGGGGAGGGTTTTTTGGAAGGGACATCCTGCGTGACACTGCAGTGCCACTCCTAGATGTGCCCGGTGTTTGTGTCGGCCACTAGGGTCGCTAATCTTACTCACACAGTCAGCTACCTCATTGCGCCTCTTTTTTTCTTTGCGTCATGTGCTGTTTGGGGAGGGTTTTTTGGAAGGGCCATCCTGCGTGACACTGCAGTGCCACTCCTAGATGGGCCCGGTGTTTGTGTCGGCCACTAGGGTCGCTAATCTTACTCACACAGCTACCTCATTGCGCCTCTTTTTTTCTTTGCGTCATGTGCTGTTTGGGGAGGGTTTTTTGGAAGGGACATCCTGCGTGACACTGCAGTGCCACTCCTAGATGGGCCCGGTGTTTGTGTCGGCCACTAGGGTCGCTTATCTTACTCACACAGCGACCTCGGTGCAAATTTTAGGACTAAAAATAATATTGTGAGGTGTGAGGTATTCAGAATAGACTGAAAATGAGTGTAAATTATGGTTTTTGAGGTTAATAATACTTTGGGATCAAAATGACCCCCAAATTCTATGATTTAAGCTGTTTTTTAGTGTTTTTGGAAAAAAACACCCGAATCCAAAACACACCCGAATCCGACAAAAATAATTCGGTGAGGTTTTGCCAAAACGCGTTCGAACCCAAAACACGGCCGCGGAACCGAACCCAAAACCAAAACACAAAACCCGAAAAATTTCAGGCGCTCATCTCTAGTAAAAAGTCTATGACAGGTGAGGCACTCTCTAGGATTGCAGAAAAGAGGTCCCGAATCAAATGGCAGACCTAATCTATGTCAAAAGAAGAAAAGTGATATTTTTAGAAATATCATTTAGGAAGCGAGTTTAATATTGTCTGCACAATTACTCTGGATTAAACCTTTATTAAAAATCATTGATTTAGGAAGACATGGAACAGAGTGCAATATCTAATAAGGAATAAATCTAATTTCATAGGAAGGAGCCATTTTTCCCAAACCGCTGTATTCCGGGGAAAGGTCAATGTCACTTGGAGGTGTATCAGAGCGAATATCAAATTTCTGAAGGATGGAGGTGAGGTACAGGAAAAGCTCCATGCGTGCCAGACTTTCCCCTGGGCATGCTCTCTTTCCTGGAGGGAGATACAGTAGGAACATATGAGAGAGGGTATCCAGATGATAGGTTGACCTTAAGTCAACAGTCAATAGGTCAACCACGAATGGTCGACATGTATGGTCATTAGGTCAACAGTGCTTATGGTCGACAGGTACAAAAGGTCGACAGGTGGAAATGGTCGACACACATATGGTTGACACAGCTTTATTGTCTTTGGGTTGTTTTTTTTAAACTTCTTCCTACCATCCATGTGGACTACGATTGGGAATAGTAACCTGCCCGAAGCATGTCGAGTGAAGCGAGCCATGCGAGGGGACGCGGTACACTAATTGTGGTTCCATGTGCTGTGACAGCAAAAACGACACCAACATTTTTTTTAAAATATTTTTTTGTGTCGACCATTTGTCATGTCAACCTTTTCCAGTGTCGACCTTTTGTCCCTGTCGACCCTATGACCTTTCACATGTCATTTTTTTTAAATCATGTCGACCTTTGGCATGTCGACCAATAGTGGTCGACCTATAGACTGTTGACCTAATTAGAGTTGACCCTGTGAGCCATATCCATGAGAGAGGAGGTCTAGAAATATGTAAGAGAACTAGAAGCTTAAAAATTCTGTATACAGACCTGTGTATAATGCAAAGTGCTACAGTATATTAAATAAGAAATAATGTCTACTTGAAATAACATCACTGGTAGGCTTTTCATCCAATGCAGACCTCTATTAGACATGGTTTACTCACTAAGGACCTTATATAATGTAAGGCATATATACAATTTTGCAGTGTACATAGACAAATACAAAACACACACCAATTTCCGTAGTGTACATGCTCATCAAAATGCATCCATATCTAGAGTTTTGTGTATTTTAGGGATAAACTTACTAAGGTGGGAGTTGTTTAGAACTGGTGATGTTGCCCATAGCAACCAATCAGATTCTACTTAAGATTTATCTAGCTGCTTCTAGAAGATAGTAGATAGAACCTAATTGGTTGCTATGGGCAACATCACCAGTTCTAAAAAAACTCCCACCTTAGTAAATTGGACAAGCATAAGTAGGTAGAGTAAGTAGTTGCAACATGATTCCACTTGGACAAAGCCACAGATCCCCTGCTTACAGTATGAGATATATCTTTAGCCTGTACTAGAGGCCTGGTGTAATGATATGCAATGGCGATGATGGTAGCAGCGGAACTATCTGTTACCGATTGGTTGTGTAATATTGACCCTTCTATCTGATAGTACTTCATCCATCAGGACAAGTCACAGCCATCCATACACATTACCTATTTATCCTGTCAGTCTGAACTACTGCAGAAAAGATGACTCCCATTGGATTCGCAAAGTAGTAAGAGCAGTGTCTGCCTTTCCTTACATTTAATATGGAATATGTGATTTTCACATTAATAACACTACTAAGACACTTTTCTCTCTTGTGTATTATAGAGAACACTCCATTACATTATGCTATAAAGAACCAGGTAATGTAAATTTATTTACTACTAACAGCGGCATGCCTGACTTCCGTCTGATGCTGAAATGTTGGATGAAGAGATTGAAGGGGGGGGGCATATTATATTCTATACTATGGAATCTTCATCACCTATTGTGTTCTAACATTTCTAATATACTGGCAGAAGTTAATACATGGGAGAGAGGACCGTTTGTGCTTGTTTAGGTGTTGTCATCTATTCTCCAATGCTGGTAATCAATGGCCTGCCTTTATTAGGAAATGCACAACTGATTTATACAGCAATGAGTGCTATCATTGATTTACCATGAGAATCAGCAAGGAACCTGAGGAAACCTTTTTCAATCTCCTATGTAACTGGCCTATCATCTTTTCACCTTTAGGACCACAACTCAATCTCTCAACATAGAAAGCTGAACACTGAGAAATATGATAAAGGGGAAGGGTCACGTACCTGCAGAGAATGCCATGAAGCCTTCGCTTTTCTTAAACAAACCATCTTTATCTAGAAAATGTTCTGGATCAAACTCATGCGGCCTTTTGAACAGCGAGGGGTCATATAGCACAGAATGCAGAACTGGAAAGATAACTGTACCCTAGACAAAGGAGAGCTGGCATCAATTAAATGCTGCAAATATACTTAGCAACATGTCCTTTTTGCTGGGAGTACATTAATACCTTGGGTAGGGAATAGCCCCTAAAAACAGTGTCCTCTGTCACAGAATGAGGAGCGCCCAGAGGTAGGAAGTCAATAAACCGCATAACCTCATGGAGAACAGCTTCGGTGTATGGCATTTTGGCGCGGTCCTCCATGCACGGCCTACGGGTTCGTCCAATTACATTCTCTATCTCAGCCTGGACCTTTTCTGGCAACATGTAGAAATATTACTGTACACAATATATTTTAACTGTAACAGTATATATTTTGAATTAAAAATATGATCTAATGTCAGCAAGCTTAAGCAAGGGTAAGAGTCTACGCTATTTAGGAGTGCAGAATAAAAGGGCAGCAAAGCTGGAGGGACAATGCTGTGTGCAGAGCCGGCCCTAACCTATATGATGCCCTAGGCAAGATTTTGGCTGGTGCCCCCTAGCACCACCGCTAATTTTGCCTCTGACAGTGCACCACTTTCCCTGCACCATCACCCCTCACCCATAGCAGTCCTTATTTTAAGTTTTCCTACCCCCTATATTTTAAATAGGAACAGTGTGCACATTCAGCGCACAGCCCAAAAAGGGTGTGTTTTTGCTGGCAAGGGGCATAGCCACACAATAGTACCCCCAATTCAAATTACGCCACACAGTACTGCAACTTTATTCACATTATATCATGCGATAGTGTCCCTAATTCACGTTACATCACACAGTAGTGTCACAATACCTTATATACATTACTCCTCACAGTAGTGCCCCTTATTCACATTACACCACACTTAATTGCTCCTTATTTACATTATACCACACCATATTGCTCTTTATTCACATTATACCACACAGTAGTGCCCATTCTATACATTATGCCACACAGTAGAGCACCTTATACATATAATGCCACACATTAGTAATGCATTTATACACATACTACCACACAGCTATGCCCCTTGCACATATGACACACATTATTAATGTCCTTATAAACATAACGCACCTTACAGATTATGACAACCTTTATTAATGCCCTTATACACATAATGTCCCTTACACATATGCTGCAATTTATTAAGGCCCTTATACACATAATGACACACAGTGCCCCTTACACATTTGCTGTACATTATTAATGCATTTTTACACATGACACACATAATGCCCCTTACACATATGCTGAACACTATTGCACAACCAACCCACCCGCACACAGCACTCACGTGGCCTCTAACACTGTGACCTCTGCCTCTGCTTGGATCTAGATGTGTCCTCATAAATCTTGCCTCAATGTTAACGTCGGGTGCCTTTTTGTTAAGAAAATGCATCTTATTTGCATTGCTATGTGGCTAGGATGTACAAGCATGATTAAAGTTATATGCAGCATGCCTTTATACTGTGTGAGACTGTGGCTGTATCTGCATATGAAATGCTACACACAAAATATAGGCATGCTGCATATCATTTTAATCAGCAGAAGCTGCTGATGCCCCTAGGCATACCAAATGCCCTAGGCATTTGCCTAGTTTGCCTAAGCCTAGGGCCAGCTCTGGCTATGTGTATGTGGGATTCTGGGGAGAAAAAAAAGTGGTACTGCAAAAAAAGTTTTCATATGTTCATAAGACAAAATAATGTGCTGCATTTGTGTGGAGACAAATTTGCTCTATGCCAGCAGCATGTCTTTGAGTGCTGGAGCAGGGGCAGATTAAGAAAGGAGGGAGCCCATGTACTTGTGGGCCCACTCCTCTCTGTCAATAGACTCTGTCGATTTTGACGCTTTTTACCAGAGTCTACTGCACATGTACAGGTCTGCGCATGAGCAAATCACCACGAAAATGGCCACAGTGACATTTACCCAGTGATTCAATTCACCAGCACCACCCGCCCTGCAACTCTATAATTCTGGTTGTGTTTTCCTCAGACTACTGGTAACCTTGATAAAACGTAAACAGTCCTTGAACCTTATACAAAGTCGAGTCACATTATTAATACCACCTCCTACATATGACATCGGCAGCCTTGTGACACCATTTGCGAGACTGGACAAATGGCACCATTGCTAATAACGGACGTGGAAACTGCGGAACACCACTTGCCATTGATGTGTGAGGTGAACGTCGGCTACTAAGGTGCATGTGGGCCAACCAATACGCTACAGTTGAGCAGCCCACTGTCAAAATAAACCTGGGGGCAACCAGATGTGTGTCTAAAATGACAGATCAGCCTGTCTTGCTGCTGTCCGTGCTGCACACGGCGGTTACTCTGGCTATTAGCTGGTGGTCATAACAATGTGACTTGACTGTGTACTGTCTCAATATGAGGATTCTATATCACCCCTATGTTAATGAACTTTCAAAGATCATTTAACTAAATGTACATAAGAGGCAATGGGGTCTATTCATGAAGCAGTGAAAAGAGTGGACAAGTGAGCCTGTGGAGAAGTTGCCCATGGCAATCAATCAGCTGCCCCGTACAATTGTATAGTATGCAAATTTTAAATGTTACGTCAATGCTGATTGGTTGCCATGGGCAACTTCTCCACACTTTAGTGCTTCATGAATAGACCCCTATGTTAGCAAAAGGTTATTGCACCAATCTGATGCTTGTTTGTAGTACAATGGTGAGATTAGAATCTGACCAGTTTGTATTTTCTATTTGTACTGTAGCAGTTCATAACATCCCCGGATGTAAGAGGTGTACAGCTCTGCATACTATATGTGCGGAAAGATGCTATTTTTCCATGCTCATTTTCCTGATTAATATACATCCACTCTACTAACCACACTGAATCAGCCCATAATTCCTTTTTTCCAGACTATTTACCTTTAATATGTGGATACTTCATTAAGATCAGAAGCCCATATCCCAATGTGCTGCTGGTGGATTCCTGTCCTGCAAAAAATATATCCAGTGCGGACGAAAGCAGGTTTGGCAAAATATATTCCGTGTTCGGGTTCTTGCTTTCCTAAAGTCATGCAACAAGAAGCACAGCAAATAATTTTTATTAGTACATCTATACACAGTGGGGATAGGAATGTTATAGACTAAACCAGGGGTGGAGAACCTTTTTTCTACCGAGGGCCATTTGGATATTTATAAAATCCTTCGGGGGCCATACAAAAATTCTCAACTTAAAAAATTACCCTGCCCCCCAGTAGGTCTGCCCCTTAGAGGTACTGAGTATGCACGCCGGAGGCGCGCGCACCAAAAAAATGGGTGTGGCCAGTTAAAATGGGACGTGATACACATATGCCCCCAGTAGTACAGTGCCAGATACACAATTGCCCCCACAGTGCCAGGTATACAAATGCCCCTCACAGTGCCAGGTATACAGATGCCCCTCACAGTGCCAGGAATACAGATGCCCCCACAGTGCCAGGTATACAGATGCCCCTCACAGTGCCAGGTATACAGATGCCCCTCACAGTGCCAGGTATACAGATGCCCCTCACAGTGCCAGATGCCCCCACAGTGCCAGGTATACAGATGCCCCCACAGTGCCAGGTATACAGATGTCCCCACAGTGCCAGGTCTGAGTAATCTCACCCCACATGACATGTGCTAACTACGGTTTGGAATTTGGCATACAGTATGGACGTGAAAGATGTTTAAACCCCTGATGGCAATATACCCAACCGAGTGGTCACTTCTTGATTTATTCTACAGTAAATGGTGTATTCTTACACTTGTTTTCCCCCTGTAGACTGTTGGCACATCCTGGGTAATGCATATTACACTTTTGAACTCTAACCTGTTGCATCTTTAAGAGGAAGGCATCAACGTAATCCCGTGGTGAGGAGGGGTCAAACGTTGCCTCATGTTCCCGTACTATGGCTTCTGCGTAGTCCAGCTGTGCTTGGTAATTTTCAGACAGTCTGTGGTGAGGCCCTGGCAGGAGGCTCAGGACTGATGGTATGAAATTATACAGCTAAGAGAATGAAGGACATCACAGTGGTCTTAAACACAAGGGTGTAAGTGTAAAGGATCATAAAAGTGGCTTTTATAACCACCTTGGAATCTTTTTAAACTTTACCACAAAGACAGCTATAGTACCTACCTCATACACACATTTTAAAAGCATCAAACTGTCTTCAGCCATAGGGAGAGATGTATCAAGCCTTGGAGAGAGATAAAGTAAAGACTTTGCCCAAAGCACCAATCAGCTACTAACTGTAATTTCAAAGACTGTGCTAGATAAATGACAGAAGCTTATTGACTGATGTGGGCCACTTCATCTCTCTCCAAGGCTTGATTCGTCTCCCCCGGCGGCACATAAGCAATACAGCCATAGTAGTCATAGACCCCTTTGGGAAACAAACGTCCACTTCTCTGTTGGACAAATGGATCCTCAGGGTAGACCATTATATTGAAATGGATGAGATCACATCATCAACACAATGATCAGATTGCTAACAAGAATTTATTAACGTATGGTAGCCGTGGCATAAATGTAATGATCCATAGCCCCTCCAACCCCAGTCAGATATGGAAAGGGAAAGACTGTGGCTGAATATATGGGGGCTTATGTAACAGTCTGGGAGATGAAGGCTGTGCGGGAATTCCAGCGGGTATGCCCGTAGTTTTAAAGCGCCAATCATTTGCAAGGCAAATACCAACCTGGTCTTGCCTTGTAAATGATTGCCACTTTAAAAATACAGGCACACTTTCCAGAATTCACGCACAGTCTGCATCTCACAGGCTATAACTTAAGCTCCTAGGGGCCGGATGTAATGGCTTGCGAGACGACCGTAGCTCCAACCAGGTTTTGCCTTGTAAATGTTTGCTGCTTTAAAAAAGTATGAGTTCGGCCAGTGTCTCGGAGCTCCAGCCGTCTCACAGGCATGTAATCATGTGATCAGCGGTCGGGATCCCGCAGGTCAGTATACCAACGGCTGAATCCCAACCGCTAGAAATCCTGACAGTCGTGCCGCCCACTCGTGGGTGTCCACGACACCCATGGAGTGGGAATAGAACCTGTGATGAGCACAGCGAGCCACCAACCCTGCTGCGTGGCGAGTGCAGGGAGCCCGCAAGGGGCTTCATCGCGCTCGCCCCCCCCGCCGGCAATCTGGCGCACGGGAACCCGGTGATGGTATGCTGTCTGCCAGGATCGCCACCGCAGGTCACCCGATCCCAACCCGCCTCGCAAGCCATTACATCCAGCCCATGGTGTTTATACCACTTATAATATATTTGTATTATTCTTTTTCTATTTAAGGTGCATCATCCCATACTTGTCCCTTCTGCTCTTCCATTGTTTCTCCCCTCATGTCACTGTCTCCCCTGTTATTTTTGTTAATATAAACTTGATATTACAGACTAATTTTGATTATAGATGGTCGAGTCACATTATTATGACCACCAGCTAGATGCAGTGGCCGTTCATTTGCTTCGGGCCCCATACACAGCAAGGTTGGCTGAACTGTCATTGTAGACACACGTGTGGTGGCCCCCAGGTTCATTTTGATGGTGAGCTGCCCCACTGCAGTGTCAGTCGGCCCTCACGCACCTTTGTAGCCGACGTTCACCTCTCACATCAATGACATGTGGTGCTTTACAGTTTCTATGTTGGTTATTAGCAATGGTGCCATTTGTCCAGTCACGATACACCTTCACCGCGGCAGTGCGCGAACAGTTCACAAACTGCGCTGTGTCAGAAATACTGCCACCCTTGGCCTGAAAGCAACTCGGAAAAAATTGCCCCTTTTGCCCATAACAGTAACAAGTGATATGAGTGATATGTGTGCAAACGGCCTATCAAACACCTTTTATACCTACCAAGCCAGCGCATGACACGTGATGTACTTCATGGGCTACACGATGACGACGTCAAATGTAGGAGGTGGTCATAAGAATATGACTCAACCGTGTATATCAAAACATGGTTATATAAAATGTTCTTTCAAATATTAAATACAAAGACATTTTGATTTAATAAATGTCAATGTAATTATAGTTTTAGAATTATGAATAAATTTAAAAACATAAACACTAATGTACAGTATTGTACTGTTGTAATACCATTTACTTTTAGTAAAGTAGGCTCTCATGTGAGCACACAGAGCCGGCCATTGGCATAGGCAAACTAGGAAATTGCCTAGGGCATTTGATATGCCTAGGGGCATCAGCCGCTTCTGCTGATTAAAATGATATGCGACATGTCTATATTCTGTGTGTAGCATTTCATATGCAGATACAGCCACAGTCTCACACAGTATACAGCCATGCTGCATATCATTTTAATCACAAGAAGCTGCTTGTGCATCCTAGCAACATAGCAATGCAAATAAGATGCATTTTCATAAAAAAAAGTGCCCAACGTTAGCATTGAGGCAAGATTTATGAGGACACATCTGTATCCAAGCAGAGGCAGAGGTCACAGTGTTAGTGGCAGTGAGTGCTGTGTGCATGTGAGTGGGTTGGTTGTGCAGTAGTGTTCGAAATATGTGGAAGGAGCATTATGTGTGTCATATAAAAATGCATTAATAATGTGCAACATATGTCTAAGGGGCGCTATGTGTGTCATTATGTGTATAAGGGCATTAATAATGTGCAGCATATGTGTAACAGGGTACTAATGTATGTGTGTCATTATGTGTATAGGGGCACTAATAATGTGCAGCAAATGTGTAGGGGGCACTATGTGTGTCATTATGTGTATAAGGGCATTAATAATGTGCAGCATATGTGTAAGGGACATTATGTGTAAAAAGGCATTAATAAAGGTTGTCATAATGTGTAAGGCGCATTATGTTTATAAGGACATTAATAATGTGTCTCATATGTGTAAGGGGCATTACTGTGTGGCATTATGTGTATAAGGTGCTCTACTATGTGGCGTTGCGTATAGAAAGGGCACTACTGTGTCGTCTAATGTTTATAAAGAGCAATAGGGTGTGGTGTAATGTGAAAAAGGAACAATTCAGTGTGACGTAATGTGAATAAGGGGCTCTACTGTGAGGAGTAACATTTTTAAGGTAAAGTGATACTACTGTGTGATGTAATATGAATTATGTACACTATCGCATGATCAAATGTGAATAAAGTTGCAGTACTGTGAGGCGTAATTGGAATTGGGGTTACTATTGTGTGGCCATGCCCCTTGCCTGCAAAAACACACCCCTTTTTGGGCTCTCCGCCAAATATGCGAACTGTTCCTATTTAAAATATTGGGGGTACAAACACCAAAATAAGGACTGCTATGGATGAGGAGTGATGGTGCTGGGAAAGAGGTGCAAGGTCAGAGGCGGAACCAGCGGTGGTGCTAGGGGGCACCAGCGAAAATCTTGCCTAGGGCATAATATTGGTTAGGGCCAGCTCTGTGAGCACATAGATTGATTGAAACATCACAGGGTAACCCACTATCAATAAAAGACACACACAGATTTATTAAGCTCGGTGAAGTGATAAATTGGAAGGTGATAAAGGAGCAGCCAGCCAGCTGCTAACTGTCATTTTTCAAACCCAGCCTGTGACATGGAAGTTAGGATCTGATTGGCTGGTACTTTATCACCTTCCACGTTATCACTTCACCAAGCTTAATAAATCTGCCCCACAGACCCATATTACAAAGAGGGGAAGGAACTCCCAATACTTACCCACTATGGGGGTCATTCCGAGTTGATCGCACCAAGCAACGTTTTGCTGCTGGTGCGATCAACTAATCTCCGCCTATGGGGGAGTGTATTTTAGCTTAGCAGGGCTGCGAACGCTTGTGCAGCCCTCATATGCTAAAAAAGTTTCACTCAAAACTAGAACAGCCCTGCAGCTACTTACCCTATGCGACGGATCCAGCGATGGAGGTCCCGGCTGGGACGTCAGACATCCGCCCTCCGTTCTCCTGGACACGCCTACGTTATCAAAACTCACAAAATTTCCAGGAGTTTATTCTGCTGCACCTGTGTATAATGCCTAGATGTACCCTTGGACTCATATATTGTCTGTTTTGTTAATCTGGCTCTGGTGCTAGCCAGTGCCTCCTGATCCATTTAGCTCACCACACGTCCCTGCTCTATATGGATTTTATGTTTATTTTTGTTTTTCATATGTATACCTTGGAGAGAAAGCCGGGATTGGTTAAAAGGAAAAGGATTGTGGACGTTATTTGGAGAAACTTTTGAAGATGCATCATATTCCATAATAAGGTTTTGTATGGTTCCCAACAGCTGAGCGCTTGGTTCTGCTAACAATAAACAAGCCTTTAAGTAAAACATTGTCAAATTGTATGTACTCTTGGTCGTTAGTTAGAGGTCGGTCACATGACTATTTATTACCTGAACCCAGATGTTGTCCACCCTCCTAAGATTCTCGGCAACAAGGTCCAGCAGAGTTTGTAATTTAGGATCAGTGTACTCGAACCGCTTCCCAAAGATGACTGAACAAATGACGTTTGAGACTGAGCGACGGATGAAGAAAGCCGGTTTATACAAAGAGCCTAGAAAGCAAAACAGTTGGCTTACTAACTCCGCTGGGCGATGACAGTCACCGTACTCCCTGCAGCAGGGATGACATCAGAAAAAATACTCTTTATTACTAACCTCTATCCCCAGTGCTGGCTACATACATGCTTATACGTTTTTGTCCCAATCATTGAAGCACAGCAAAAAATAGCCACTTTGATCACACATCTATTGACTTAACTGCAGCAGTCTATTTATTTGCCAGTCTATTAGAAGAATGGAACATGTGTAATGCCATTCAGTGTGGTCAGACAGTAATCACAGACATAGTTCTCTGCAGATGGAATTTACGAATACTCAAACATCCAATTAATCAGACTCCGTACCATAACAGGGCAGCAGAGCGCCCTATGCTGGCTCCAGCCCCTAAAACCATGATGTCATTCACACCTAGGGGCACTGCAAGGAGCGTACTTAGGCTACTGCGGGCAGCTTCACGGCATCAAGGGTATGTAGGGACTTGCAGAGAATTGGCTGCAAGCTTAAATGTTTTGCGCAAAATATGAACAAAATCCACTGCTCTTATTTGCTAGATATATATATATATATATATATATATATATATATATATATAGCAAATTCTGGCAGCGCTCCCAGGTTCAAATACTCGGTCCCGGTGCCCTCCTAGACCCGTATAGCCATGGGTCAATAATACCAATAATACAAACCACTGTAGGTGGCACACTGGTAATAAAGATGCAAACCTGCTGTTTTGCATCTTTATTACCAGTCTGCCGCCTACAGTGGATTATATATACAGGTTGAGTCTTCCTTATCCAAAATGCTTGGGACCAGAGGTATTTTGGATATCGGATTTTTCCGTATTTTGGAATAATTGCATACCATAATGAGATATCATGGTGATGGGAACTAAATATAAGCACAGAATGCATTTATGTTACATATACACCTTATACACACAGCCTGAAGGTCATTTTAGCCAATATTTTTTATAACTTTGTGCATTAAACAAAGTGTGTCTACATTCACACAATTCATTTATGTTTCATATACACCTTATTCACACAGCCTGAAGGTCATTTAATACAATATTCTTAATAACTTTGTGTATTAAACAAAGTTTGTGTACATTGAGCCATCAGAAAACAAAGGTTTCAATATCTCACTCTCACTCAGAAAAGTCCGTATTTCGGAATATTCCGTATTTCGGAATATTTGGATATAGGATACTCAACCTGTATATATATATATATATATATATATATATATATATATATATAGTTAGTGTTGAAGACCCGGCACTCCTCTCGCTCCCCAGCGTAACGGCAAAGTGCTCCCGTGCCCTCACCTCCTAGGACCTAGGTCCCATGTACAGCAATGGAAATAAGTGCGGCACTGGGAGTCTTGTAATAGAAGTGAAGCAAAGCCGTGTCTTTATTAGATCTACGTTTCGGGGACGCAGCCCCTTCGTCAGGATAACCACTCAGTGCAAATAACAGTGTTTAAATAGCAAATACATGAAGAGGTACTCACCGCCGCCCCCAGCCGCGCTGCCCGGGTCCCGGTCCTGACGTCACTACGTCCACCGGAAGTGACGCGGCTCCGGTCCGTGCGGCTAGCGCACTGGGGCTGGAGAACAAGTAACCATAGGAACAGGTTATAAACAACAACAAATGTTGGGAAAGTGCATCGTGCTGATCATATAGATAGAATCTGGTAGTGAGCAAATAATACTTAATATTTATCTTGCGGCTTAACCACTGACAGGATAAAACATGGGGAACAATACAATATGTGAAGCAAAAAACAAATGTTTAGAAAGTGCATCGTGCTAATCATATAGATGGAATCAGATAGTGAGCAAATAATACTTAATATTTATCTTGCGGCATAACCACAGACTGGATGAAACATGTGAAACAATACGATATGTGAAAGCGTTAAAAACGAGTGATACATTCACAACATGAAATCAGTCCTGCTAAACGCAAGCTACTATAGGAGCATTTTTAAATATATAAACCCGTGTGGGTGTAAGTTAAATAAATCTATCTTGGATTGCTCAATCAAGTATTGTAGCAGCATAATGAGGGGGGACTCTATTCAGTGCATATCTGGATACATAATGCTGAACCAATGACCATGTACACACTATATTAGATACACTGAGGCTTAGAGTTACGGATCCCAAAACACTTCAGAATTTAATAGAAGGGATATTAAGGAGAGGTCAAGGGGTAATGGTATCAATACAATGAGCTGCATCAACCTCCACTAATGCCCACTAATCTAATGCTCTCATAGAAAACATTTAAAACTAAGAGCCTCATTTAGGCCCCGAGGGGACTGGGTATTGAGTGTGTGGATCCATTTTGCTTCGGCCTGTAACAATTTCCTCGAACGGTCACCACCTCGTAGTGATGGCGGGACTTGATCGATGATCTTATACCGTAGTGTGGCCATACCGTGTTTAGCTGACGCGAAATGGCGTGCCACGGGTTGGTCACTGTCACCTTTTTTAATGGCCTCACGTATGGCATACCTATGTTGTGCCATCCTTGTCTTGAAGGCACAATCGGTCTTGCCTACGTAGGCCAACCCACAGGGACAGGTAAGGAGATAGACAACGAATTTTGAATCACAGGATAGGGGGTATCTGATGTTATATTTCCTCCCAGTATGTGGATGCTGAAAACTGTCACCCTGTAACATATAACCACAGGTGGTGCATCCACTGCATTTAAAGCATCCATTTCTACGTCTGAGAAAGTTTTTTGAATTGTTCCTATCGAACGTAGAGATGTCTGTTTTGACAACGAAATCTCTTATACTACGCCCCCTGGAGAAACTGGGCAGTAATCTCGACTGGTAAACTTCACCCAGTTCCCTATCCGAAGCTAAAATCGGCCACAATTGTCTTGTATGTTTAATTAGCTGCGGGCTTTCAGAGTTAAATCTTGTAACCCATGGGAACCTTCCTTTGAGTTGTTTATGTGGCTTGGATTTCAATAGTTGTTGCCGTGTAACCTTCAATGCTTTATGTTTGGCTTGCTCAAGCAGCCTTGTTGGGTACCCCCTCTCCCTAAATTTTAAGAACATCTCGTCCAGTTGTACATCTCTGATTGCCTGTTGGCTATTGATCCTGCATACCCTTAGAAATTGTGAATATGGAAGCCCTGTGATGGTGGATTTGGGGTGGAAACTGTCAAATCTTAAAAGGTTGTTCCTGTCAGTGGCCTTTGTGAATAATTCTGTGTTGATGGCTCCATCACTCAGTGAGATGCGCACATCAAGGAAATGAATCACCTTTTCATTACACTCCATGGTGAACTTGATGGGACTGGCTGTGACATTCTGCTGTTCTATGATCTCATGTAAATGACTTTCCTCACCCGTCCAAAAGATGAGTACATCGTCAATGTACCTCTGATAGAGGCATAACTTAGATGAGATATCTAGATCCTGTAAGAACAACTCCCTTTCTACTTCCCACATAAACGCATTGGCGAATGCCGGGGCTACAGCACTCCCCATGGCACAGCCAGTGCGCTGTATGTAGAAGTGATTGTCATGTAGAAAGTAGTTGTGTGTTAGTGTGAATTCCAGCAGTGACAAGAAGAATTTAATATCAGGACCTGCATATTTAGGATTATTGATTAGAAGATGTTCTACCGCTAGTAAACCTGCCCCATGAGGGATACAGGTGTAGAGACTGGTCACATCAACAGATGCCAAAACTATGTTCTTGGGTAAAACGCCCAATCCCTCAAGGATACGCAGAAGTGATGATGTATCCTTCAAATGCGTGGGTGTATCTTGTATGCAGGGTTGTAAATAACTGTCACAGTAAATAGAAATAGCCTCACATAATGAGCCCCTGGCAGATATAATAGGTCTGCCAGGGGGATTCACAGCATCTTTGTGAATCTTGGGAATCACATAAAAAATGGGAACTACAGGGAAATCAACAGAAAGTGCCTTAGCTACAGTAGGGGTGATAATAGCTATTTCCACCGCCTGTCTTAACATGTCGTCCAATTCCTTTTTAAACTGACAGCTGGGGTCTCTAGACAACCTGGTATATGTAGAACAATCTGCCAGTAACCTTGAGCATTCTGCCCTATACTTACTGGTATCAAGCACCACAATGCCTCCTCCCTTATCTGCCTGACGAATTATGATGTCCTCCCTTTTACCAAGGTCGATCAGGGCATCAAATTCGTCTTTGGCTAGATTTGGGTAAAATTTAGCACTGTTACTTGGCTCAGGTGTATCAATCATCCTGCTAAACGTTCTAATGGATGGATTCAAGGAATGTGGGTCAAACGAAGATTTGGTGAGTTTCCTCACCTGCGGTGGAAGAGAGGACGTCCCTGCAACTGGGATGCCCACATTGTCCTTCGCAAAATGTTCTTTAAGCTTCAAAGATCTGATCAATTTGTATTGTTCGACTTTCTGTAGAAACGGATCTGGTCGGGATGTCGGGATAAAAGAAAGTCCTCTGCTTAACACTTTAAACTCCATCTCAGTGATACGCTTTGAGGAGAGGTCAAAAACTAGTTGCGCCTCTCCTCAAAGCGTATCACTGAGATGGAGTCTAAAGTGTTAAGCAGAGGACTTTCTTTTATCCCGACATCCCGACCAGATCCGTTTCTACAGAAAGTCGAACAATACAAATTGATCAGATCTTTGAAGCTTAAAGAACATTTTGCGAAGGACAATGTGGGCATCCCAGTTGCAGGGACGTCCTCTCTTCCACCGCAGGTGAGGAAACTCACCAAATCTTCGTTTGACCCACATTCCTTGAATCCATCCATTAGAACGTTTAGCAGGATGATTGATACACCTGAGCCAAGTAACAGTGCTAAATTTTACCCAAATCTAGCCAAAGACGAATTTGATGCCCTGATCGACCTTGGTAAAAGGGAGGACATCATAATTCGTCAGGCAGATAAGGGAGGAGGCATTGTGGTGCTTGATACCAGTAAGTATAGGGCAGAATGCTCAAGGTTACTGGCAGATTGTTCTACATATACCAGGTTGTCTAGAGACCCCAGCTGTCAGTTTAAAAAGGAATTGGACGACATGTTAAGACAGGCGGTGGAAATAGCTATTATCACCCCTACTGTAGCTAAGGCACTTTCTGTTGATTTCCCTGTAGTTCCCATTTTTTATGTGATTCCCAAGATTCACAAAGATGCTGTGAATCCCCCTGGCAGACCTATTATATCTGCCAGGGGCTCATTATGTGAGGCTATTTCTATTTACTGTGACAGTTATTTACAACCCTGCATACAAGATACACCCACGCATTTGAAGGATACATCATCACTTCTGCGTATCCTTGAGGGATTGGGCGTTTTACCCAAGAACATAGTTTTGGCATCTGTTGATGTGACCAGTCTCTACACCTGTATCTCTCATGGGGCAGGTTTACTAGCGGTAGAACATCTTCTAATCAATAATCCTAAATATGCAGGTCCTGATATTAAATTCTTCTTGTCACTGCTGGAATTCCCACTAACACACAACTACTTTCTACATGACAATCACTTCTACATACAGCGCACTGGCTGTGCCATGGGGAGTGCTGTAGCCCCGGCATTCGCCAATGCGTTTATGTGGGAAGTAGAAAGGGAGTTGTTCTTACAGGATCTAGATATCTCATCTAAGTTATGCCTCTATCAGAGGTACATTGACGATGTACTCATCTTTTGGACGGGTGAGGAAAGTCATTTACATGAGATCATAGAACAGCAGAATGTCACAGCCAGTCCCATCAAGTTCACCATGGAGTGTAATGAAAAGGTGATTAATTTCCTTGATGTGCGCATCTCACTGAGTGATGGAGCCATCAACACAGAATTATTCACAAAGGCCACTGACAGGAACAACCTTTTAAGATTTGACAGTTTCCACTCCAAATCCACCATCACAGGGCTTCCATATTCACAATTTCTAAGGGTATGCAGGATCAATAGCCAACAGGCAATCAGAGATGTACAACTGGACGAGATGTTCTTAAAATTTAGGGAGAGGGGGTACCCAACAAGGCTGCTTGAGCAAGCCAAACATAAAGCATTGAAGGTTACACGGCAACAACTATTGAAATCCAAGCCACATAAACAACTCAAAGGAAGGTTCCCATGGGTTACAAGATTTAACTCTGAAAGCCCACAGCTAATTAAACATACCAGACAATTGTGGCCGATTTTAGCTTCGGATAGGGAACTGGGTGAAGTTTACCAGTCGAGATTACTGCCCAGTTTCTCCAGGGGGTGTAGTATAAGAGATTTCGTTGTCAAAACAGACATCTCTACGTTCGATAGGAACAATTCAAAAAACTTTCTCAGACGTAGAAATGGATGCTTTAAATGCAGTGGATGCACCACCTGTGGTTATATGTTACAGGGTGACAGTTTTCAGCATCCACATACTGGGAGGAAATATAACATCAGATACCCCCTATCCTGTGATTCAAAATTCGTTGTCTATCTCCTTACCTGTCCCTGTGGGTTGGCCTACGTAGGCAAGACCGATTGTGCCTTCAAGACAAGGATGGCACAACATAGGTAAGCCATACGTGAGGCCATTAAAAAAGGTGACAGTGACCAACCCGTGGCACGCCATTTCGCGTCAGCTAAACACGGTATGGCCACACTACGGTATAAGATCATCGATCAAGTCCCGCCATCACTACGAGGTGGTGACCGTTCGAGGAAATTGTTACAGGCCGAAGCAAAATGGATCCACACACTCAATACCCAGTCCCCTCGGAGCCTAAATGAGGCTCTTAGTTTTAAATGTTTTCTATGAGAGCATTAGATTAGTGGGCATTAGTGGAGGTTGATGCAGCTCATTGTATTTATACCATTACCCCTTGACCTCTCCTTAATATCCCTTCTATTAAATTCTGAAGTGTTTTGGGATCCGTAACTCTAAGCCTCAGTGTATCTAATATAGTGTGTACATGGTCATTGGTTCAGCATTATGTATCCAGATATGCACTGAATAGAGTCCCCCCTCATTATGCTGCTACAATACTTGATTGAGCAATCCAAGATAGATTTATTTAACTTACACCCACACGGGTTTATATATTTAAAAATGCTCCTGTAGTAGCTTGCGTTTAGCAGGACTGATTTCATGTTGTGAATGTATCACTCGTTTTTAACGCTTTCACATATCGTATTGTTTCACATGTTTCATCCTGTCTGTGGTTATGCCGCAAGATAAATATTAAGTATTATTTGCTCACTATCTGATTCCATCTATATGATTAGCACGATGCACTTTCTAAACATTTGTTTTTTGCTTCACATATTGTATTGTTCCCCATGTTTTATCCTGTCAGTGGTTAAGCCGCAAGATAAATATTAAGTATTATTTGCTCACTACCAGATTCTATCTATATGATCAGCACGATGCACTTTCCCAACATTTGTTGTTGTTTATAACCTGTTCCTATGGTTACTTGTTCTCCAGCCCCAGTGCGCTAGCCGCACGGACCGGAGCCGCGTCACTTCCGGTGGACGTAGTGACGTCAGGACCGGGACCCGGGCAGCGCGGCTGGGGGCGGCGGTGAGTACCTCTTCATGTATTTGCTATTTAAACACTGTTATTTGCACTGAGTGGTTATCCTGACGAAGGGGCTGCGTCCCCGAAACGTAGATCTAATAAAGACACGGCTTTGCTTCACTTCTATTACAAGACTCCCAGTGCCGCACTTATTTCCATTGCTATATATATATATATATATATATATATATATACATATCAAAAAGGAATTTCCGGCACTCAAGCCCTGAGGACGGGGAGATTCCCCGAAACATGTCGGCAATAAAGAGAAACTTTTCTATTTGAGTCAGCCTGCGTGAGTGCCGCCACACACCCTTCTGTATAATATATATATATATATATATATATCCAATGTATGATTGCACTCACATCTTCCAGTTATGCATATGCTGGGGTGTCCACCCGGATACCAAGGCATCCAAATGTAGAGAAAAGATTCAGAGGGGGCACTCTCCAGACTTTTTGTATTTTAACAACTGTTCATTTATTGAAGATTATACTTTACATGATCAGCAATTCCTCAAGCGCTTTCGGCCCAAAGCAAGGGCCTTCCTCAGGAGGTACTGTACATAAATCACCAAATCCACCAACCGTGAACAACGAATCCAAACATCCAGTAGCGATATATATATATATATAATCCACTGTAGGCGGCACACTGGTAATAAAGATGCAAACCTGCTGTGTTGCATCTTTATTACCAGTGTGCCGCTTACAGTGGATTATATATATATATATATATATATATATACACACACACACACACACACACACACACACACACATTACATACACATGCAGAATTCAGGCATTTACATTTACAGATTGTGTTAATACATTTTATATAAGTAATATAATGCTGCTGTTTTTTCAGTTAGAAATCTCATATTATTAATCTGGGCAGGTGATGCAGTTTTTTTTTTGCTTTATTTTTAAAGAAAAAAAAGAAGGCTTTTTTTTATGTAATTACTATATTGCAGTGGTGTCCAAACTTTTTTGAATCACGGCGCCCTAGAATATCAGAATTTTTTTTTCACGGCACCCCTAGGCCAAAAATTTCTTATTGAGAAATTTAGAAAGAAATATTACATTAAGTAGATTGCCTTTATATGTCATCCTTAGGGTCAGTTGTGTGGTGAGGGACAAGATTTGCTTCTGTTTGGCCACAAATTTTATGACTGGCAACCACCAGCACTGGTTTTGCCAATTATATTGACCATGAATAATTTGAATTGGCCCTTGACCACCAACCCAGGGCACCCCTGCAAGTGTCCCGAGGCACCCCAGGGAGCCACGGCACACAGTTTGGGAACCTCTGCTATATTGTATGAAAGATTTGACCACCAGGTGGCAATGTTCTACAGAAATCATTCTACAAAAGGCAGACTGTACTTATATTGAATGGTGTCAAATTTTAAAACATGACTTAAAGAAGGTAAAACTCTATGCAGTGAGAGAATAACAACATTATCGTTTTTTTTTTTAACAAAACCACTTTTTCTCTATCAATGAGGTGGAGAGAGAGGGGCTGAACAGTGCTGGTAGCACTTACTAACTTTTACACACTGGTGGTCATTCCGAGTTGATCGCTCGCTAGCAGTTTTTAGCAGCCGTACAAACGCATAGTCACCGCCCACTGGGGAGTGTATTTTCGGTTTGTAGAAGTGCGAGCGCCTGTGCAGCAGAGCGCCTGCAAAAACATTTTGTGCAAAACAAGACCAGCCCTAAACTTACTCTTCATGTGCGTCGATTCTAACGTTGGTGGGACGGCTTTCGACGTCATACACCCGCCCAGTGTTCGCCCAGCCATGCCTGCTTTTTCCCTGGCACGCCTGCATTTTTCCAAACACTCCCTGAAAATGGTAAGATGCCACCCAGTAACGCCCCTTTCCTGTCAATCTTCTTGCGGTCGCCAGTGCGACTGAAAACGTTGCTAGGACCTGTGCAGAACCACAAAGGCCTTAGTACCCGTACGTCGCGCATGCGCATTGCAGTGCATACGCAGTAGCGGATCTTGCCACGGGCAAGCAGGACTTTTGCCCAGGGTGCCGCCGCCATCCGGAGGGCGCCGCACCATGGCAAGATCTGCTACTGTGCTACTGTTCCCCCCGCTGGTCCCCCGCTGTGAAGGGAACTAGACGCTACCTACGGACCTTTGCTGTACGGTGCGCGATGATGTCATCACGCACCGCACAGCATTGTGGAACTGACACAGACGCTAGGGGTCATAATTGACCTCTAGTGTCTGTCTATGCTGTGCTATGGGGTCTGCAGCGGTCGGGAATCAGGAGCGGGGATAGTAAGTATTATTTTATTTTTTTTATTTTTCTTTCAGCGGCGCTACAGGGGGCACAAATGGGGGCGTAACTAACCACGCCCCGTATGAAGCCACGCCCCTATTTTTCCACGGGGCGTCACAAGGGCTTGAACCGGCCCTGTGCATACGCATGTGCAGAAATGCTGTTTTTTTTTTTTGCCTGATTGCTAACTGCCGTTGTTTGCAGCGCAGCAATCAACTCGGAATGACCCCCACTGTCCTCTAAGGTATCCAGTGCCCAAAGCATGGTGAGTGAAGCGAGTCATGTGAGGGGAAGCGGTACACTAATGTGTCTTGTTTGTGGCAGAAAAGTGACAAAACACCCCCCCCAAAAAAGAGTGTGTCTACTTTTTTGTGTGTCGACCTTTTGACCTTGTCGACCTTGTTTACTGTCTACCTACTCCATGTCGACATTTTGACACCATCTACCTTTTCTACTGTCTACCTATTCCAAGTTCACATTTTGACCTTGTTGACCATTAGTAACATACATAGTAACATAGTAACATAGTATCTGAGGTTGAAAAAAGACAATTGTCCATCGAGTTCAACCTATTTGTGGTCTCCTATGCATGATGATTTTACTAAAATTTCTGACTCATGCTGATGTCAGCCGTTGCATTTTATCCCTATTTATAGTAATTATAATGCATGACTATGCACCATACCCCTGGATATCCTTATCCATTAGGAATTTATCTAACCCATTCTTAAAGGTGTTGACAGATTCCACCATTACAACTCCCTCAGGCAGGGAATTCCAAACACGTATTGTCCTTACCGTGAAAAAGCCTTTACGCCGTATTGTGCGGAATCTCCTCTCCTCTAACCTGAGCGAGTGTCCACGAGTCCTCTGTGTTGATCTAACCAAAAACAGGTCCCGCGCAAGCTCTGTGTATTGTCCCCTTATATATTTGTAGATGTTGATCATATCCCCTCTTAGTCTCCGCTTTTCCAATGTAAACATGCCTAGCCTTTCAAGCCTTTCTTTGTATTCCATCGTCTCCATGCCCTTAATTAGTTTGGTCGCCCTCCTCTGAACCTTTTCTAGCTCCAGGATATCCTTTTTGTAGTACGGTGCCCAGAATTGTACACAGTAATCAAGGTGTGGCCTCACTAGTGATTTATATAATGGGAGTATAATACTCTCGTCCCTAGCATCAATACCCCGTTTTATGCATGCTAATATCTTATTAGCCTTCTTTGCTGCAGTCCTACTTTGGGTACTACTGCTTAGTTTGCTATCTATGAGGACACCTAAGTCCTTTTCCAGTACAGAATCCCCTAATTTTACCCCATTTAGTAGGTAGGTGTAATTTTTGTTCTTGTTACCACAGTGCATTACCTTACACTTGTCTGTGTTGAAGCGCATTCTCCATTTGGCTGCCCATGCTTCTAATTTAACTAAGTCGTTCTGTAGAGACTCAGCATTTTCCTCTGTATTTTTAGCCTTACACAATTTGGTATCATCTGCAAAAATTGACACCATGCTCTCTAGACCTTCTGTTAGGTCGTTAATGAAAATATTGAACAATAGCGGTCCTAATACTGAGCCTTGCGGCACACCACTTAGCACTTCAGTCCAAGTTGAAAAAGATCCATTAACCACAACGCGCTGCTCCCTATTATCTAACCAGTTTTTGACCCAAGTGCATATTGTGCTTCCTAGCCCTGATTCTTGTAGCTTGTAGATAAGTCTCATGTGTGGTACAGTATCGAACGCTTTGGCAAAGTCTAAAAAGATTACGTCCACGTCTTTACCAATTGATTGTAGACCTTTTTGTTGTAGATCTAATAATCCACACCTGTCCTCCAAGAGGTCCTTGGAGAGTCAGGTCAAGGTAAGAGGTGTATGAGTGTGGCACTACAAATCATGTAATTGCAGCCCCTCCCACTGCAAAGCAATGTCACAAATCACAGCAACGTATTGCACTAGAGAGGCCGAAATCAAATGATTCATAGTGGATCACATCATCAAGCCCCCTTCTCTGCCCAGTTCATGAGCAACATGGGTGGCTTGCAGTAGAGTTGCCTTCTTACTTAATAGGGCCAAAAAGGAAGTAATAATGTTGAGATGTACAGATTCTGTATAACTTCTCAGCTCCCGGAGCGCGGGAGAGGAACCTCTCCCCTCCAGTGTTCTGTGCAAGACCCGTCTTACTTCCTTGCCGACCCCACTGTGCATGCGCAATATCTGGCAAATATCACAAGATCCTGTGCCCAGGTGGACCACCACAAACACCACCGCTGCACAACACACATATTGGCAGATAATCCTGCTGAGTGATAATGTGAAAAAAAGATGAATCACAAAAGTGTGCTAATAGTTTTTTCTCCAAAATGAGATCCGGTCTGAAGATCGACAGTGTCTAGGTCGACAATGTTTGGGTCGACCACTATTGGTCGACATGTTTTCTAGGTCGACATGTTCTAGGTCAACAGGTCAAAAGGTCGACGTGAGGTTTTTTTTTTTAATAATATTTTTTTGAACTTTTTCATACTTAGCAATCCACGTGGACTACGATTGGAACGGTAACCTTGCCCGAAGCATGGCGAGCAAAGTGAGCCATGCGAGGGGACACGGCGCACTAATTGGGCTTCCCGGTCCCTGTACGGAGAAAACGTCACAAAAAAACAACATGAAAAACTCATGTCGACCTTTTGACCTGTCGACCTAGAAACCCTGTCGACCTTTAAACCCTGTCGACCTTCAAACCCTGTCGACCTATAGTGGTCGACCCAAACATTGTCGACCTAGACACTGTCGATGCAATGATCCACACCCCTCCAAAACATCTGAATGATTTTCCAATAAAATTATGGCAACGGCAACATCAATAGATGTTTGCAGATACCGTAGACGAGAATTTCTCTGTTATCTCCTAGTGTAGGCTACATGCCGATGTAAGTGTCACATAGCACTGGTTATAGCACATTTGACACTTCTTCATACTTCTGAGTGTTTTGCAGGAACAGTACAAATAAAATGAATACTTGAACTATACAAATCATCTCTGCCCTTACCTCTTGTTTCCTGAAATATCTCCAACAGACACTGGATCTCCTCATGAATCCGTTCCTCAATGCTCCTTTTCCCCATCCCAAAATTACGTAGAGTGGTCAGTGAGAACCGCCTCAGCTCCTTCCAACGATCCCCATTACTAAATGCAATGCCTGGCACACAAAGAGAACATACGACTTAGGGGGTCTATGTACTAAACCATGGAGAGAAATAAAGTGGACGGAGATAAAGTACCAGCCAATCAGCTCCCAACTGTCATTTTTCAAACACAGCCTGTAACATGGCAGTTAGGAACTGATTGGCTGGTACTTTGTCTCCATCCACTTTACCAGTCTCCATGGCTGAGTACATACACCCCTCAGTCTAACAAATTTCTGCATTGGAGACGTACTGTAGAGACTGCAGTTTGAGAGTAAACAGGGCGGTATCCAATTGGCCGTGGTAATTTAGTGGCTAAATTGACTTGCTCGGTAGCCCGACGCCGGCACTTATCGGGTATTATGTTTCACTTCAGGCAGTTGAAACCAAATCCCTAGCAAGTGACCATTTCTTTCCCGAGATAGGTGCCATAAAAGTACATATTGTAGGCTTTCCAGACCCTATGTGTTTTTGTGCGATACAGGGTAATTTGGCGCACAAAACAAACGGGTTCTAATTGGATAGCAGAGTTGACCATCAGGCTTTTAGCACGATAAAACCCTGTTTTTCTTTTGTGCAGCAAATGACTGCATCCGACAGGATGCCCCTCCGTAAAATTACATTCTCAATATGAAAGATTTAAAATGTTTCTTTGGGCTATAAAACAAATGTATAGTTGCAGATAGTGATGCGAGGACAAACAATAAAATGAATATTTTCAAAAGAAAAAAGAAAACTGGCAGCTTCATTCTCAGGATATCATTTCCAGCACATCGTGCAGAAAGAGAACTGCACATAATATACAGAGAAAGAAAAGTGCTACAGAGAATTACAGGGTCTATGTACGAAGCCTTGGAGAGAGATAAAGCCAATCAGCTCCTAATTGCCATGTTACAGGCTGTGGGGATGATTCAGACCTGGTCGCTAGGCTGCTTAAAATGTAGCCCTGCGATCAGACAGTCGCCGCCCAAGGGGAGTGTATATTCGCCATGCAAGTGTGTGACCGCATGTGTACGCCGAGCTGTTAAAAATCCCTCAGTCAGCTGCAAATCTGTTCACAGCTCACTCACCAGTGAATGCTTTTTACCAGTGTGTGCAGTCTGTGCGCAGCCCAGGACTTACTCCTACAGTGTGATCAGAACAGGTTGATCGGGGCCGGAGCCGACGTCTCACACGCTCCGTGAAAACGCTTGGGAACGCCTGTGTTTTCCCTGACACTCCCAGAAAACGGTCAGTTGCCCCCTCACAAATGGCTTCCTCCTGTCAATCAGCATGCAAATGGCTGTGTGATTAGAATTTTTGCACCAGCCTGTTGCCGACTGGCGATGCCTGTTGTTGTTTGCCGACGCGCATGCGCATTGCGGTGCATACGCAGTTAATCGCTGATCGCCCGCTGGGCAAAAACACATAGCAGCATACTTACCTCCTTTGCTGCGTCCTCCTCCGGGAGGAGGCAGCGTTGTAGGTGAATGGAGGCGTGGCCGGCAGCAGGATGGGTGGTTCGGGGGCGTGGCCGGCAGCAGGATGGGCGGTCCGGGGGCGTTGCATCAGGGTCACGTCATCGTGACTTCACCCCCCGCTGTGCTGTGCCGAGCAACAAGGCGCTGCATAGCGGGGGGCGGAGCTACGATGACGCGATTCAGCGCGAATCGCGTCATCGGACCCCCTCGGCCCGCCTACTTGTTCACTGCTGCGGGCAGCCGAGGGGGAAAGCGGGAGGCTTGCCCACCTTTCCGGGGGGCCGGGAGGGTCACCCGATTTTCGGGAGCCTCCCGGCCAATCCGGGAGGGTAGGCAAGTATGCATAGCAGCGATCAGGTCTGAATTAGGCCCTGTGTTTGAAGAATGACTGTTAGGAGCTGGTTGGTTGTAACTTTATCTCTGTTCACTTTATCTCTCTACAAGGCTCAGTACCATAGACCCCATCCTGTTAGCAGAGCAAGAAAAATGGTATGCCGCATGTAAAGCTGTGGATGAGGTTCCGCAGCCTCCAGTGATTGTGGTAACACACCTTGGTGGAGCAAATCTCTGGTCAAGTCTCCATTGCTTACCATAACCAGCCTATGTGATTTACAAGCTTCCAATTTATTGAATGGAAGATATAATTAATGTGAAGTTGTTATTGCATTATTGTGGGAATTCCTTTTCTCCACATGTGGAGGTGAAACCGCATTAAGAAGTGTCTATCGTTGGAAGAGGACTGCTATGTATGAGTGTTCATGGGACATATTTTTCAGTCATACTGTATGTGTGTTTTTTTTTACTCATATGAATGGTAACCATTTTAATTGGTTATGTTCATTCATTATAGTATAAGCCAGTGCCAGGACCACCTCTACATTATTTTATTGATCTTACATCTGTAATCTCGTTGACAGAAAACATGGTGCTAGCGTCTCGGTTCCTATGGCCATTCTTCATGACTGTAGGGTTACAGAGATGGATGTTTATTGAAGGATCTGCGACCACCACTGAGCATTTGTGTGCAGATGCTGATAGGAGGAATTCCGCCATTGGGCGTCTCAATCCACTTCCAGGTATCTACAGCATTCATTTATATTCATATATATCCACTGCATATAGGATTGCAGGTACAAATACATTAGCATCCATCTCTAAACCAGGCCCTACTGTATATCCAGTATGTAAAGCAAGCGAAGTGGTACTGAAAATGACATTGATTATATAGAGCAAGAGAAGAGGCACTGGGAAGTACATATAGGGGGTAATTCCAAGTTGATCGCAGCAGGAAATTTTTTAGCAGTTGGGCAAAACCATGTGCACTGCAGAGGAGGCAGATATAACATGTGCAGAGAGAGATAGATTTGGGTGTGGTGAGTTCAATCTGTAATCTAAATTGCAGTGTAAAAATAAAGCAGACAGTATTTACCCTGCACAGAAACAAAATAACCCACCCAAATCTAACTCTCTCTGCAAATGTTATATCTGCCCCCCTGCAGTGCACATGGTTTTGCCCAACTGCTAAAAAATATCCTGCTGCGATCAACTTGGAATTACCCCCATAGTGTAGAAAGCAAGATAAGTGGTACTGAGAAGTATATCCAGTATCAGTGCAAGAGAAGTGCTACTGAGCTGTATATCCAATATACTGGGCGAGAGAAGTGACACTAAGTAGAGTATATCCAGTATATAGAGCAAGAGTAGTGGTGCTGATAATTACATCTGGTATACAGGGCAAGAGAAGTGGTACTGAGAAGTATATCCAATATACAGAAAAGGAAAAGTGATACTGTGCAGTTTCTCATACAGTATATAGAGAATGAGAACAAATATAATTCATTACATACAGTGTGAAATTTTATACGGGAACATTCTAAATAATTGATTTGAACAGCAACTGACCGTATCCCTTGCTGGTCAGCTCTACTATCGGGAACTCTGCTCGGCCACTGAATTTCTCTGCATTGTCCACTAGAGCTTCCTTCACAGCCTTATACCCACATAGCACCACAGCAGGCTGTGGACCAATGTATAAGGTATACACAGGTCCATACTTCTTACTGAGCTGTAAAAAGAAAGATACTTGTTTCATACAGTGTATAAGCAGAGCCGGTCTTAGGCATAGGCAAACTAGGCAGTTGCCTATGGCATTTGGTATGCTTTGGGGCACCAGCAGCTTCTGCTGATTAAAATGATATGCGGCATGCCTATATTGTGTGTGTGACTGCGGCTGTATCTGCATACAAAATGCTACGTTGCAGTGTAGTCCTGGAAACCATTGTAATATAGCATTTCATATGCAGATACAGCCGCAGTCACACACATAATATAGGCATGCTGCATATCATTTTAATCAGCAGAAGCTGCATGTGCATCCTAGCCACATAGTAATGCAAATAAGATGCATTTTTATAAACAAAAGGCGCCCGACATTAGCAGAGCTACCAGCTGACTCATGCCATTGTCTCCTGCAGAACTAGCGGCGGTGCTAGGGGGCACCAGCCAAAATCTTGCCTAGGGCATCATATTGGTTAGGGCCGGCTCTGTGTATAAGTAAAGATGAGTAATCTGGAGTCTGGACCTGTAAAAGCATAAAAACATTACATTTGCAGTAGTGAGATTTAGGTGCTGCCAGCTCAGGCTTATATCAGAAGTGCAACTACAAGCCCATGTGAGGGTCACATAGTATTATTGGACCAATCAGTGAGCAGAAACTGCTATACACCTTGCGCTGATTAGGAAGTACTCCCTATGGAGCATATTTCATAGCTGCATCCTGTGTGAGACTCCTGGTTCAGTGAGGACTGGAGTCTCCCATTGCCCTGGAATGTAAATTAAAAACCGCAGATTCTTCAGCTTCTTCACTGCAGCTCATCTTAGCCGGCCCTGCCGGAGGACCAGTAAGGAGATTCTGGAAGTTCTGGACAACAGTGATTTGCTGCAGTCACTATGACTGTGCTCGATGCTCAAAAGTCCCTGATGTCGAGAGTACGGGGTGGAGAGTATTTTTTATGTGGCTGGATAATACAGCAAACTATTTAAAAATAAATAGTTTAGCCTATTAATTAATGTGAGAGAAAACAGAAAAAGAAAATGGAGAAAGTGCAAGGGAGCAGGTATTTTATTCTCAAAATACAAACACATTACCTATACACCGGCTACCGGCTGGTATAGAAAATTAAAACACTCATAAAATCAATTAGACATACTGTACATAAGGTATAATGCTGTGAGCTAGCCCAATGTTAATTTCCAGTCTGCCTAGCTGCAAACATGCGTTCCAAAGGTTAATAGCTGAAAGCTCACTTATCAAATTAACTTTGCACCTATAGCAGGACAGTCTCTTATAGCACAGATGTTGATAAAAGCAGTCCTTTATAGCAAGACAAGTTCAAATATCAATCCATAAATGCTTAACAGGATGTTAGTTTTTCAAAGGCTTTTTTCTTTTTTTCATTCTCTTTATTTAATGTGAGATAAGCCCATTCTGCAGTGAAAATGGAGGTTCAAGTTCAGAACATGGGCCCCCTGGGTATTCATAACTAACTGCTTCCAGACATCAGTAAACTTGTTCAGAACATTAATCAAACTACTGTAATCTAACACTTAGGGGGTAGTTCAATTGACGGCGGGAATTTTTTTTTCTTTTCTTTTTTTTAAAATACAGCATAGGGTTTTTCTCACAGCTGCAGGGTTTAGCTATTCAATTAGAGGACACAACATGGGAGAAATTACTGCGTCTTTTTTTCCACGCACCTCCAGAGCGAGTCTGACTTTTCCTAAAATTGTTAAATTTAGGAAAAATCATTGAGACTTGCACTGGGACTCCAGCAGCAAAGCCCCCCCCCCCCCTTCCCCGAGGACTAATTATGCAATTGGAACTTCCAAATTATCCTAGTCTGTAACTACTTACCTTCTGAAGCGGTGTCTTCTGCATCCAGTGTCGGAAATCAGGTCTTCAGCAGCAGGGTAAGTATGTGAGTGTTTGTAAGTAAGTGTGAGTGTGTGCGAGTGATTCCCAGTGTGGGTGACCCCCACATGTAGTGTATTACCACCCCCACCCCCCAACCCCCTCGGAAGCCGGCAGCTGGGAGAACCACATCTCCCAGCAGCCCTTGTGCCTCTCAGTATCCCCAGAGCCTCCCAGCAGCCCCCTACCCATGGAGGGGGACCATGGGAGCCACAGAGACCACTGGACTGGAGAGTATCTTTTAATTTTTTTTCACGCACCGTGGGGTTTTCAGCGCTAAAACCTTGCAACGTTATTTTTAAATTGTAAACCGTGGGTAACGGGAGCATGCATATTCACGCTAATCCACCATTGGGGGTGAGGTTTACACTGCCAATTAAATTCCATCCTTAAACTGCTTCTTCTTAGTAATGTAACCCTTTTCTGTATCTTCTCATTCCTTCCTAATGTAACACTTCTCAGTGTTCTCTCAGTCTGGATAGAGCCGTTTAGCAGGATGCTGGTGAATCTCTGTGTCCCGATGGACCATTAGTATCTAATTCTGTATTTTGCTGGATATCCTGTTTTGCTTTTAAGACTGAGAACATGTCTATGCATTCCAGGCAACGTCCAGCTTATTCCATGAACAGTCACATACTTAAAGGAGGGATTGGAATTCAGCTCTGTTTGAAAGACTGTAAATATTTACCCAACGGGGATATTTAAAGTGATATTTATAACGTTCTGCATTTCACATAGACAATGTTTATGGAGGATCAAAAACAAAAAATTCTTATGCTGAATGTTATACATCATCGATGGATTGCTCAAGTTCCCTGTTCTGCTAACGCAGAGAATCAGGGAAATACAACATCTTGGAAAACACAGATTCTGACCAAAACATGATCAGGATTGGTATGTCTGGAATTTTGACATTATGATTTTCTCTGATACCCCAACGAATCGCCAATCACCACTGATTGGATTTTCTAATCTCAGAAGCCATTAGTAGGGTATTTCCCAGGGTACTCTGCTTTTTCCCCCCCAACACCTGTGGCTCCCATCTACCCCATGGGTATGATTATCTTCCTGCTTTCAGTGTGATTTTACCTCATGTTTTTTATATTTGAAAATATATGTCTATGTACATGTTTAATTTTAAATTTTATTTTATCATACATATTATGTTACTATATTTGATATCCATCATCTATATTTGATAACAAGGAGTCACAGGATCTAGCGCCCATAAGGGAAAGGTTACATCCATTTGTATTCTTTAGGCCTGTCCTCTTGCTTTCACTTGACTCTTAGTTCTTCTGTGCCTCCTCTTTAGCCTTCTGTTTTCTTGTTACTTCTTTTTCCTTTCCTACAACCTCTTGCACGTCTGTTATTATCTCCACTTTTGTTGTTGGCTCTTGTTCTTATATTCCACCCACAACCCCCTTGCTTCCCTGCCACAGCCTAAAAAGCCAGTGACCATAAATGGTGCAAAGTGTGGTAGGGAGCACCCCTTCCAAGTACAGCTAAGGTGGGCATCACCTTTACAGGTGGTGGTGGGGGGTGGGGTGTTCTGAACACCACCCTTATGGGGAGGTACAGTAATGAGCCATGGTTGGGGATCTGCGAGTGCCACGTTCGCACAGTATGACCACCTCATTTGTTTATTGGTTCTCTTAGGGTGGAGCTAGTTACTTGCTAGTGCTTTTGTGGTCAGCACAATTATTGTTAATTAAAACCTATGTGAAAAGGCCATTTGTGAAAGTATTAGTGACAAGAGGCTCCTTAACTCATCAAGCATTAGCTGTATTAGCTGTATCACAGGGGAAGCCTGGGGAATAAGACACAGTCTTTATGGTCCAAGGCTATTAATGCAGCAAAAGATGGTTGACAGTGGCTGAGAATGCAAAAGGATCCCACTTATACTCTCATCCCAAGTGCTATACTCCAGACTGCTGTCCACTAACCTTGTCAGTACTTGGACATTACATATCATCAGATGGATTTTGTCCCATCTAGCAACACAGTGATGTTATATACATATCACAGTTAATACAATGTACAACCATATTTCAAATCAGCTTCAACTTGATATTCCCCATTGTAAAGTTGTAGATTATATCACTGATAGACACTATCATATTTAATTGCCTGGATATATGTACTATTGAGGGAGTATTCAGACCTGATCACTGTTTTGCTAAAAATGCAGACAGACATTTATTGGCCGTCTGCACATGCGCCATGCTCGCATTGCGCGTGCGCGTCCCTTTACAATGCAATCACATTGTGGAAGAATGTGATCGCATCGTGATGGACAGGAGGCGGGCAGTCGGGGGTGGTGGCACAGCATTGGGGGGGGGGGGGAGCAGAAAATGCATGCATGTCTTGGCCATTTTCGGGGCAGTCCTGGCTGTGTACAGTATGCAGGGGGTCTACCTCTAATTTCTGATTCTGCAATGCGATCGCAATTGAGTTGCGATTGCATCACTGGGTGGTACTACACAGGCTGGACGGCCTTGTCCTGTGCTGGGCCGCCCCCAGCATGCGATTTTACCCGTAGCAGTTTTTGCTAGATTAGCAAAAACTGCTACGGATCTCTGACCAACCCCTTATCTGCAAAACAGCTAAATATAGGACACTTATCTACTGTACAACTAGCTGTGCTATAATTAGAACTACAAAAACAGTACAGGTCATATTTTCAGATCACTGTTGGTCAAAGTCTCCTAGACTTCCTCTTTCTGAGTATACACATTGCACAATAACCTTTCATAACCATGTCCAAAACCGGACATATGCTGTTTGCATAAATACTGAACCTATGTGTTGAGTAAGCTGTACGTTTAGACTGGTGAAAAACAAATGCAAAAAGAGCACACATTTGCATCAAATAACTGCCACATGTACTTTATTAAGAGACCCGACTGGTAAGAGATCATTATTGAAATGATAAATCTGAAAATGTAGTTACAGTACATACAAATAATAATAAAAAAAAAATGTATATTAAGAAGAGGGTACAAATTAATGGTTTGGGTACGAAGTCCTTGTAGTCAGGATCCTGACAGTCCGAATCCCGGCAGATCGCTGTAAGTATTTTTACCCTACCCTTAATCCTACTCCTCCCGCAGCCGAACCCTAACCTCCCTCCCCCCGCAGCGTAACCCAAACCTCCCCCACCCAGCGCCTAACCCTCCACTTAGTGCCTAACCCTAAACCCATGGGCAGTACTTACCTTTTGGATCCATTGGTATTTTGACTATCAGGATCCCGCTGTCGGTATCCCGACTGCTGGGATCCTGATCGCATCCCCAAATCAATATGGGCAATGTTACTTATCAAAAGAGTGAAGGTTACACCAAACAATAAGATGAAGCCTACAAAAGGTGATCCCCAAAATGCTCATTGTAATCATTGAGGAACCTTGTGAGAAAATCCAACGACTGCTTTGAAGGAACTACAGAGTAGGTGGAGTAAAGTTGCACTAGCCGACCATATCAAGAGATGTGAATACAGTGGCCTGTATGGGAGAGAGGCCTAACAGACATAAAAGAAACCATTACTCAAAATGAACCATGTAAAATACATCTGGAGTTTGTGAGAAAAAAAAATTGAGCGTGTCCTAGTTATACAGAGGGATATAATTTTTGGTCAGTGGATATCAATTTCAGAGGAGACCAAGAAAGAACTTTTTGGTCAAAGTTGAAATGAGAACCTGAGGCATATTTGAATATTGGGGTACATAAGCTTTATCCTACTAACCAGTTCATTGTGGGCCTATTAAATGTTTTATGTAGCGAACCCATTCACTATTATACTTTGCATTAGAGATGAGCGGGTTCGGTTCGTCAAGATCCGAACCCCCCCCCCCCCCCTCCTTCCCGAACTTCACCTATTTTACATCAGTCCGAGGCAGCCTCAGATCTTCCAGCCTTGCTCGGTTAACCCGAACGCGGCCGAACGTCATCATCCCGCTGTCGGATTGTAGCGAGATTTGTATTCTATATAAAGAGCCGCGCGTCGCCGCCATTTTCCACTCGTGCATTGGAGATTGAACGGAGAGGACGTGGCTGCGTTCTCTCCCTGAAAAGCTCCATAATCTGTGCTCAGTGTGCTGCAAATATCTGTGCTCAGTGTGCTGCAAATATCTGTGCTCAGTGTGCTGCAAATATCTACGTTCTCTGCCTGAAAACGCTCCATATCTGTGATCAGTGTGCTGCAAATATCTGTGCTCAGTGTGCTGCATACTGGGGACCACCAGTATTATAGTAGTATAGTACAGTAGGCCATTGCTGTGTATCTTGCAGCTCTGTGTCAAGTATACTATCTCTGTGCTGCATTATTGTGAGCAGTATATAGTAGGACAGTGCAGCATTTTGGTGACCAGCAGTATACATATATAGTACAGTACAGTAGGCCATTGCTATTGATATATTACTGGCATATAATTCCACACATTAAAAAATGGAGAACAAAAATGTGGATGGTAAAATAGGGAAAGATCAAGATCCACTTCCACCTAGTGCTGAAGCTGCTGCCACTAGTCATGGCAGAGACAATGAAATGCCATCAACGTCGTCTGCAGTGGCGGAACTGTGGGAGGCAATGGAGTCGGCTGCCGCCGGGCTCCTGACCTGCAGGGTGCACTTCTCCATTGCCTCCCACTGCCCGACAATCCAGACGGAGGAGCTGTGTCACTATCGTGACATGGCAGCAGCAGCTGCCTCCTCGTACGCACAGACAGCTCAGTTGACAGCTGGCTGCAGCTAGCGGGAGCTCCAGCCCACAGCTGATCACAGGACTTTGAGCTGGCCGGCTGAAGCTCTCTCTTCCTCCATCATGAGGTTAGCAACAGGTAGGCACTGGCACCACCTGCCTCAAGCTGCTGCAGTGTGTGTGTGTGTGTGTGTGTGTGTGTGTGTGTGTGTGTGTGTGTGTGTGTGTGTGTGTGTGTGTGAATATTTATAAGTGAGCTGTGTATGTCTGTTTTTTTAAAAGAAAGCTGTGTGTTTAAGTGAAAGGCATGTGTGTGTGTGTAATTGTGTGTAAGTAAAAGTGGCACGTGTGTGTGTGTGTGTGTGTGTGTGTGTGTAATTGTGTGTGTAAGTGAAAGAGGCATGTGTGTGTTTGTGTAATTGTGTGTGTCTAAGTGAAAGTGACGTGTGTGTGTGTGTGTAATTGTGTGTAAGTGAAAGTGGCGTGTGTGTCAGTGAAAGAGGCATGTGTGTGAGTAATTGTGTGTATGTAAAAGTGGCATGTGTGTGTGTGTGTGTGTGTGTGTGTAAGTGAAAGAGGCATATGTGTGTTTGTGTAAATGTGTGTGTGTAAGTGAAAGTGACGTGTGAGTGTGTGTAATTGTGTGTAAGTGAAAAAGGCACGTGTAAGTGAAAAATGCATGTGTGTGTAAATGAAAAAGGTGTGTGTGTAAGTGAAAGAGGTGTGTGTAAGTGAAAGAGGCGTGTGAGTTAGTGAATGAGGTGTGTGTGTGTGTAAGTGAAAAAGGCGTGTGTGTAAGTGAAAGAGGCGTGTGAGTTAGTGAAAAAGGTGTGTGTGTGTGTGTGTAAGTGAAAGAGGTGTGTGTTTTAAGTGAAAAAGGCATATGTGTGTGTGCAAGGAAAAGAGGCATGTGTGTGTAAGTGAAAGAGGTGTGTGTGTGTGTGTGTGTGTGTGTATGTATATCTATACTATTGTGAAAGGTACCCGAGTACGCTGTTACTGTTCACCATGTGTTCCCGATATCTACATATGGCATGTATGTATGTATATATATATATATATATCCCTATATGCATAGGGGTGGGGCACCAACATTTTATCATGCCTCCGGGCGACTGGGGCAAACTTACGACACTGGTCGTCTGCCAAGGCCGATGCCCAGTGTCATAGTTGAGAGCATGTAAAATCCAAAAAACTAAAGTGCAGTAAAATGACCCAAACATCTAAATTAAAATCGTCTGAGGAGAAAAGTAAACTTGCCAATGTGCCATTTACGACACGGAGTGGCAAGGAACGGCTGAGGCCTTGGCCTATGTTCATGGCTAGTGGTTCAGCTTCACATGAGGATGGAAGCACTCAACCTCCCGCTAGAAAATCCCCAAGGAGAGTCCAATTGTGTCGGTTGCGATGCCTGACCTTCCCAACACTGGATGGGAAGAGGTGGCTCCTTCCACCATTTGCACGCCCCCTGCAAGTGCTGGAAGGAGCACCCACAGTCCAGTTCCTGATAGTCAAATTGAAGATGCCACTGTTGAAGTACACCAGGATGTGGATATGGGTGTTGCTGGCGCTGAGGAGGAAATTGACAAGGAGCATTCTGATGGTGAGGTGGTTTGTTTAAGTCAGGCACCCAGGGAGACACCTGTTGTCCGTGGGATGAATATGGCCATTGATATGCCTGGTCAAATTACAAAAAAAATCACCTCTTCGGTGTGGAATTATTTGAACAGAAATGCGGACAACAGGTGTCAAGCCGTGTGTTGCCTTTGTCAAGCTGTAATAAGTAGGGGTAAGGACGTTAACCACCTAGGAACATCCTCCCTTATACGTCACCTGGAGCGCATTCATCAGAAGTCATTGACAAGTTCAAAAACTTTGGGTGACAGCGGAAGCAGTCCACTGACAACTAAATCCCTTCCTCTTGTACCCAAGCTCCCAGTGCAAACCACACCACCAACTCCCTCAATGTCAATTTTCTCCTTAGACAGGAACACCAATAGTCCTGCAGGCCATGTCACTGGCAAGTCTGACGAGTCCTCTCCTGCCTGGGATTCCTCCGATGGATCCTTGAGTGGAACGCCTACTGCTGCTGGCGCTGCTGTTGTTGCTGCTGGGAGTCGATTGTTATCCCAGAGGGGAAGTCGGAAGGCCACTTGTACTACTTCCAGTAAGCAATTGACTGTCCAACAGTCCTTTGCGAGGAAGATGAAATATCACAGCAGTCATCCTGATGCAAAGCGGATAACTCAGGCCTTGGCAGCTGTGTTGGTGTTAGACATGTATCCGGTATCCACCGTTAATTCACAGGGAATTAGAGAATTTATTGAGGTACTGTGTCCCCAGTACCAAATACCATCTAGGTTCCACTTCTCTAGGCAGGCGATACCAAGAATGTACACAGACGTCAGAAAAAGAGTCACCAGTGTCCTAAAAAATGCAGTTGTACCCAATGTCCACTTAACCACGGACATGTGGACAAGTGGAGCAGGGCAGACTCACGACTATATGACTGACAGCCCACTGGGTAGATGTATTGCCTCCCGCAGCAAGAACAGCAGCGGCGGCACCAGTAGCAGCATCTCGCAAACTCCAACTCGTTCCTAGGCAGGCTACGCTTTGTATCACCGCTTTCCATAAGAGGCACACAGTTGACAACCTCTTACGGAAACTGAGGAACATCATCGCAGAATGGCTTACCCCAATTGGACTCTCCTGGGGATTTGTGACATCGGACCACGCCACCAATATTGTGCGTGCATTACATGTGGGCAAATTCCAGCACGTCCCACGTTTTGCACATTCATTGAATTTGGAGGTGCAGAATTTTTTTAAAAACGACAGGGGCGTGCGAGAGATGCTGTCGGTGTCCCGAAGAATTGCGGGCCACTTTCGGCATTCAGCCACTGCGTGCCGAAGACTGGAGCACCAGCAAACACACCTGAACCTGCCCCGCCATCATCTGAAGCAAGAGGTGGTAACGAGGTGGAATTCAACCCTCTATATGCTTCAGAGGATGGAGGAGCAGCAAAAGGCCATTCAAGCCTATACAGCTACCTACGATATAGGCAAAGGGGGGGGAATGCACCTGAATCAAGCGCAGTGGAGAATGATTTCAATGTTGTGCAAGGTTCTGCAACCCTTTGAACTTGCCACACGTGAAGTCACTTCAGACACTGCCAGCCTGAGTCAGGTCATTCCCCTCATCAGGCTTTTGCAGAAGCAGCTGGAGAGATTGAAGGAGGAGCTAAAACGGAGCGATTCCGCTAGGCATGTGGGACTTGTGGATGGAGCCCTTCATTCGCTTAACCAGGATTCACGGGTGGTCAATCTGTTGAAATCAGAGCACTACATTTTGGCCACCGTGCTCGATACTAGGTTTAAATCATACGTTGTATCTCTCTTTCCGGCAGACACAAGTTTGCAGAGGTGCAAAGACCTGCTGGTGAGACACTTGTCAAGTCAAGTGGAACGTGACCTGTCAACAGCTCCTCCTTCACATTCTCCCACAACTGTGGCTGTGAGGAAAAGGCTAAGAATTCCGAGCCCATCCGCTGGCGGTGATGCAGGGCAGTCTGGAGCGAGTGCTGACATCTGGTCCGGACTGAAGGACCTGCCAACGAATACTGACATGTCGTCTACTGTCACTGCATATGATTCTGTCATCATTGAAAGAATGGTGGAGGATTATATGAGTGACCGCTTCCAAGTAGGCACTTCAGACAGTCCGTACGTATACTGGCAGGAAAAAGAGGCAATTTGGAGGCCCTTGCACAAACTGGCTTTATTTTACCTAAGTTGCCCCCCCTCCAGTGTGTACTCTGAAAGAGTGTTTAGTGCAGCCGGTCACCTTGTCAGCAGTCGGCGTACGAGGTAGTTCCACAAAATGTGGAGAAGATGATGTTCATCAAAATGAATTATAATCAATTCCTCCGTGGAGACATTTACCAGCAATTGCCTCCAGAAAGTACACAGGGACCTGTGATGGTGGATTCCAGTGGGGACGAATTAATACTCTGTGAGGAGGATGTACACGGTGAAAGGGGTGAGGAATCGGAGGATGATGATGAGGTGGACATCTTGCCTCTGTAGAGCCAGTTTGTGCAAGGAGAGATTGATTGCTTCTTTTTTGGTGGGGGCCCAAACCAACCAGTCATTTCAGCCACAGTAGTGTGGCAGACACTGTGGCTGAAATGATGGGTTTGTTAAAGTGTGCATGTCCTGTTTATACATCATAAGGGTGGGTGGGAGGGCCCAAGGACAATTCCATCTTGCACCTCTTTTTTTTTTCTTTTTATCTCTGCATCATGTGATGTTTGGGGCAAATTTTTTTAAGTGCCATCCTGTCTGACACTGCAGTGCCACTCCTAGATGGGCCAGGCGTTTGTGCCGCCCACTTGGGTCGCTTAGCTTAATCATCCAGCGACCTCGGTGCAAATTTTAGGACTAAAAATAATATTGTGAGGTGTGAGGTGTTCAGAATAGACTGGAAATGAGTGGAAATTATGGTTATTGAGGTTAATAATACTATGGGATCAAAATTACCCCCAAATTCTATGATTTAAGCTGTTTTTGAAAAAAAAAACACCCGAATCCAAAACACACCCGAATCCGACAAAAAATTTTCAGGGAGGTTTTGCCAAAACGCGTCCGAATCCAAAACACGGCCGCGGAACCGAATCCAAAACACAAAACCCGAAAAATGTCCGGTGCACATCTCTACTTTGCATCCAATGGGAAGAAGGTACAGGGTTGTGTAGAGTCATCCGAGCAGATCGGATGCGCTCAGCAGGACCTTTGGCTGTGCGCATGCATGACTTCTAGTCACGCAAGCCCAGTTGGCCGGGCGGGCACTGATAAAGTGTCACTGCTACCCCTGTAGCAGTGATAATGATTGTGGGGAAAGCTGCTATTCAAAGCAACCGTCCCTACAACAACTCGCGGTCAGTTGGATACTTAAACATTGTATATATATATATAAAAAAATATATATTTGTAACCCTCCCTTCCCGCAGCCTAACCCTAACCCTCTCCCCACAGCCTAAACCTAACCTTCCCCCCCCCCTCCCCGCAGCTCACCTCTCTGCAGTCCCGGCAGTTCTTCATTTGGGGTCCTGCCGTTCGGGATTACGGCGCCATGTCGGCAGAGCCAGCCATAGGCATAGGCAAACTAGGCAATTGCCTAGGGCATTTGATATGTCTAGGGGCATCAGCAGCTTCTACTGATTAAAATGATATGTGGCATGCCTATATTCTGTGTGTAGCATTTCATAGGCAGATACAGCCACAGTCTCACACAGTATACAGCCATGCTGCATATCATTTTAATCAGCAGAAGTTGCTTGTGCATCCTAGCAACATAGGAATGCAAATAATCTGCATTTTCATAAAAAAAAGGTGCCTGACGTTAGCAATAAGCTGCATTTTCATAAAAATAGGTGCCCAACGTTCGTATTGAGGCAAGATTTATGAGGACACATCTGTATCCAAGCAGAGACAGGGGTCACAGTGTTAGTGGCAGTGTGAGTGCTGTGTGCATGTGAGTGGGTTGGTTGTGCAGTAGTGTTCGGAATATGTGTAAGGAGCATTATGTGTGTCATATAAAAATGCATTAATAATGTGCAACATATGTGTAAGGGGCACTATGTGTGTCATTATGTGTATAAGGGCATTAATAATGTGCAGCATATGTGTAAGGGACACTATGTGTAAAAGGGCATTAATTATTATTATTATTACTTTTATTTATAAGGCGCCACAAGTGTTTTGCAGCGCCGTACAAAGGACAGTACAGGGAGACAAAACATAGCATTACAGTAAATAAATAACAGAAATAGAGTACAGGTAACAGAGCGCACATTCTCATACATAATACAGCTAAGATGTAAGTATTGAGGGAGTGATCATCGTACTACTAGAGGCTGGTGGCCATAGATGGAGATGAGCCTTTACTAGCAGGGTGAAGATGGTCGTTGAGTAGGGGAGAGCTGTGAGTGAAATGTATCGAGAAGAGGGATTTGACAACAAGAGGAAAGAGGGCCCTGCTCTGAAGAGATAATAATCTAGTGGGGAGGGACGACAGACAGATGACAAGAGGTGCAGGCAAGCGGGAGATAGCCTGATGGCAGTATGCAAGCAAAGCTGAGTGTTCACGGCATAAGGCAGGGGGGTGGAAGCACGGCTTCAGGACTGGATTATGCATTCTTGAGGGTATGCTTTGATGAATCGGTGGGTTTTTAGTGCCCGTTTGAAGCTTTGCAAGGTCGGGGCTGTCACAATGTATAAGGCGCATTATGTTTATAAGGACATTAATAATGTGTCTTATATGTGTAAGGGGCATTATTGTGTGGCATTATGTGTATAAGGTGCTCTACTACTGTGGCGTTGCATATCATAAGGGCACTACTGTGTCGTCTAATGTGAATAAAGTGCAATAGGGTGTGGTGTAATGTGAATAAGGAGCAATTCAGTGTGATGTAATGTGAATAAGGGGCTCTACTGTGAGGAGTAACGTTTATAAGGTAAAGTGATATTACTGTGGGATGTAATATGAATTGTGGACACTATCACATGATCAAATGTGAATAAAGTTGCAGTACTGTGTGGCATAATTGGAATTGGGGTTACTATTGTGTGGCCATGTGCCTTGCCAGCAAAAACACACCTCTTTTTGGGCTGTGCGCCAAATGTGCGAACTGTTCCTATTTAAAATATAGGGGGTACAAACACCAAAATAAGCTATGGATAAGGGGTAATGGTGCTGGGAAAGAGGTGCAAGGTCAGAGGCGGAACCAGCGGTGGTGCTAGGGGGCACCAGCCAAAATCTTGCCTAGGGCATCATATTGGTTAGGGCCGGCTCTGCATGTCGGGATCCCAGCATCAGTATTCCGAGCAGTGTCGGGATTCCGACTGCTGGGATCCCGAATGCCGGGATCCTCACTGGATCCCCTAGAATTTATATAAATTATATATAGGTCTACTTTTCTTCCCAGAGGAAATAATATTTATTTTGGAGGTTTTAGGCTGTTTTAATAATCACCAGCCTGATTAGACAAATTTATTGCATAATGCCAAGCTATTCGTTTCTTGAGATGACGTTAGCAGAACAGGTTCTCCGACTGTACCTGATAATTAGTTTTGCTAGAGACTTTTCCTTTCAGGGGCTGGAGATACTTACTGTCAGCGATAGGCTGGATGATGCAAAATGAAGCAAAGGGCCTAATTCATGTTTGTACGCAATGTAGATGTTCACGCAACTGCGCGATTATCAGTAGACTGCGCGCGCGCTGAGGCACCTTTGGGAAACCGCTTGCAGAATTGACAGGAAGCCACTGCTTCAGGGAAGTAACGGAGAGTGGTGGCAAAAATGCAGGCGTGTCATGGCGTGTTTATGCCTTCAGCTCCAATCATGTATGTAGAGAAACACGGCACCAGCATCGCTACTGACATGGCCAGTGTGCTTGACCATAGACTCATGCGGCGAGAGCAAAATATATTGTGAGATAAGGGGCATAACTGAGAGTTCGGAGCAAATAAAAAAATTAAAAAAAGAGCAAGCAAGGAACAATTTTCTTCTGGAACAAACCATGCTGTAATGCAAGTGAAAATATTGCCTGCTTTTTCATGTACTATATGGAGAGGGGTCTTTGGACTGCACAATACCCTAATTCTAAACATGGGCAGTGCTACCATGCTGAGACTTGTGGCGCTACACAGTAAAAAAAAAAAAGAGTTAAAATGCAGGCTCACACTTTAAGGCTGTGCACCTGCATTTTCTCTTTTTTTCTGCTTTGTATGCAATCAAGAAATGTTTGGCAATAAGCTAGAATACGCTCTTTCCCAAAGATAGAGGATACATCTGTAAACTCCTTAAAATATAGCTTATGCTTCTTACTTATTAACCCTTACTAACACTTTAGCTTTTCACTAGTGTGGTGCCTTGGGGCAACAGGCCTGTGCTGACTTGGTGGGGTCCCACACCCTGGAATTGAACCTTAGTGTTACGGACCCAACAGATGATGTCACCAGGACATTGTTTGGTGAGCCCATATTTTTGGGCCAAAACTTATGCCTTGCTCTATGTTACATTTCAGAGTTTATTATAATTTTTCTGATTAGCAGTACTTGGTACTATAGAACCTAACACTTTGATTTTTCACCTCTATCCTTTATTTGTGTGGTGCGCTGGCGTGGTTTGGCTGGGGTGGTTTGGGGGTGCCCAATAATGTTAAGGACCTGTGCAATGAGGACACCTCAACGGTTGGTGGGCAGGCTCATAGATTGGCTAATGCAGGCTGACCACTCATGAATTCATACCTCGCAACTGTCCCGATTTTAGCGGGACAGTCCCGTTTTTCACGGTCTGTCCCACCCGCGGGTCGCAGTGTCCCGCGGGTGGGGGGGCAGTTGGGAGATCCCCCCGTCACTCGCTGCTCTGAGCAGAGCAGCGGTGAATATATGCTGTGCGCATGCGCACAGCGTCTATTCCTGGCAGAGAGGGACAGGGGGCATGGCTAGCAGCTCTCAGCACTGTCCATGCCCCCATAATGACAAAATATGGGGGCGTGGCTTGCGAGCAAGGAAGTTGTCATGAGACCACGCCCCTTTTCATTAGGCCATGCCTCCTAAATTCAGGCGCGCGCCTTAGTCGCGCGATGATGTCCCTCCCTGGATGATGCTAAAGTTGGGAGGTATGTGAATTACACAGGTTCTGTGGCTGGCTGACTACAAGCCTGCATTTCACCTGGTTTTAAGTAGAGATGAGTGGGTTCGGTTCTCTGAGAACCGAACCCTACCGAACTTCACGTGTCAAACACGGGTCCGAGCCAGGCTCGGTTGTTCCCGCCTGACTCGGAAAATCCGAACGAGGCAAAACGTCATCATCCCGCTGCCAGAATCTCGCGAGATTCGGATTCCATATAAAGAGCCGCGCGTCGCCGCCATTTTCACTCGTGCATTGTAGAGGATACAGAGAGGACGTGGCTACGTTCTCTCAGTGTCAAATCTCAGTATCAGTGCTCAGTATCAGTGCTTATTGCTGCTCAGAAATACTAGTACAGTGTCTTGTGCTGCATCTTGCTGCTGTAGGGTGCTCTGGTAGTAGTGTCCTGTGACTGCATCGGTCATCATCATTCCAGTCACAGTGGTATCTGGGGGGGTGACAATTCCAGATTGCTTTTGTGCTGCTCAGTAATACTAGTACAGTGTCTCTCTTGTGCTGCATCTTGCTGTTGTAGTGTACTGTGGTAATAGTGTCCTGTGACTGTGTATCGTTCATCATCATTCCAGTCACAGTGGTATCTGGGGGGTGACAATTCCAGAGTGCTTTAGTGCAGCTCACTAATACTAGTACAGTGTCTTGTGCTGCATCGTGCTGCTCAGTGTCAGTTCTCCGTAGTATCATCAGTGCTCTGTATCATCAGTGCTCAGTATCACTGCTCATTGTCTTGTGGTGTTCAGTAATACTACATTACTAATACTAGTACAATGTCTTGTGCTAATCGTGCTGCTCAGTGTCAGTTCTCCGTAGTATCATCAGTGCTCAGTATCACTGCTCATTGTCTTGTGGTGCTCAGTAATACTACATTACTAATACTAGTACAGTGTCATGTGCTAATCGTGCTGCTCAGTATCAGTTCTCCATAGTATCATCAGTGCTCAGTATCACTGCTGATTGTCTTGTGGTGCTCAGTAATACTACATTACTAATACTAGTACAGAGTCTTGTGCTAATCGTGCTGCTCAGTGTCAGTTCTCCGTAGTATCATCAGTGCTCAGTATCATCAGTGCTCAGTATCACTGCTCATTGTCTTCTGGTCATCAGTAATACTACATTACTAATACTAGTACAGTGTCTTGTGCTAATCGTGCTGCTCAGTGTCAGTTCTCCGTAGTATCATCAATGCTCAGTATCATCAGTGCTCAGTATCACTGCTCATTGGTGGTCATTCTGAGTTGTTCGCTAGCTGTTTTCATTCGCAGCGCAGCGATTAGGCAAAAAAGCGGGACTTCTGCGCATGCGTATGCGGCGCAATGCGCATGCGCGATGTACTTTAACAACAGCCGATGCTTTTTCACACAAGGTCTAGCAAAGCTTTTCAGTCGCACTGCTGGCCGCAGAGTGATTGACAGGAAAGGGGCGTTTCTGGGAGGTAAATGACCGTTTTCAGGGAGTGTGCTGAAAAACGCAGGCGTGTCAGATACAAACGCAGGCGTGCCTGGGAAAACGCAGGCGTGGCTGGACGAACGCAGGGCGTGTTCGTGACGTCAAAACAGGAACTAAATAGTCTGAAGTGATCGCATGCTTGGAGTAGGTCTGAAGCTACTCTGAAGCTGCTCAAAAATGTTTTGGGGCCGCTGTGCGATCCTTTCGTTCGCACTTCTGCTAAGCTAAGATACACTTCCAAAGGACGGCGGCTTTGCGTTTGCACGGCTGCTAAAAGCAGCTAGCGAGCAACTCGGAATGAGGGCCATTGTCTTGTGGTGCTCAGTAATATTACATTACTAATACTAGTACAGTGTCTTGTGCTAATCGTGCTGCTCAGTGTCAGTTCTCCGTAGTATCATCAGTGCTCAGTATCATCAGTGCTCAGTATCACTGCTCACTGTCTTGTGGTGCTCAGTAATACTACATTACTACTAATACTAGTACAGTGTCTTGTGCTAATCGTGCTGCTCAGTGTCAGTTCTCCGTACTATCATCAGTGCTCAGTATCATCAGTATCACTGCTCATTGTCTTGTGGTGCTCAGTATTACTACATAACTAATACTAGTACAGTGTCTTGTGCTAATCGTGCTGCTTAGTGTCAGTTCTCCATAGTATCATCAGTGCTCAGTATCACTACTCATTGTCTTGTGGTGCTTAGTAATACTACATTACTAATACTAGTACAGAGTCTTGTGCTAATCGTGCTGCTCAGTGTCAGTTCTCCGTAGTATCATCAGTGCTCAGTATCACTACTCATTGTCTTGTGGTGCTTAGTAATACTACATTACTAATACTAGTACAGAGTCTTGTGCTAATCGTGATGCTCAGTGTCAGTTCTCCGTAGTATCATCAGTGCTCAGTATCATCAGTGCTCAGTATCACTGCTCATTGTCTTGTGGTGCTCAGTAATACTACATTACTAATACTAGTACAATGTCTTGTGCTAATCGTGCTGCTCAGTGTCAGTTCTCCGTAGTATCATCAGTGCTCAGTATCATCAGTGCTCAGTATCACTGCTCATTGTCTTTTGGTGCTCAGTAATACTACATTACTAATACTAGTACAGTGTCTAGTGCTAATCATGCTGCTCAGTGTCAGTTCTCCGTAGTATCATCAGTGCTCATTATCACTGCTCATTGTCTTGTGGTGCTCAGTAATACTACATTACTAATACTAGTACAGTGTCTTGTGCTGATCGTGCTGCTCAGTGTCAGTTCTCCATAGTATCATCAGTGCTCAGTATCACTACTCATTGTCTTGTGGTGCTTAGTAATACTACATTACTAATACTAGTACAGTGTCTTGTGCTAATCGTGCTGCTCAGTGTCAGTTCTCCGTAGTATCATCAGTGCTCAGTATCACTGCTCATTGTCTTGTGGTGCTCAGTAATACTACATTACTAATACTAGTACAATGTCTTGTGCTAATCGTGCTGCTCAGTGTCAGTTCTCCGTAGTATCATCAGTGCTCAGTATCACTGCTCATTGTCTTGTGGTGCTCAGTAATACTACATTACTAATACTAGTACAGTGTCTAGTGCTAATCGTGCTGCTCTGTGTCAGTTCTCCGTAGTATCATCAGTGCTCAGTATCACTGCTCATTGTCTTGTGATGCTCAGTAATACTACATTACTAATACTAGTACAGTGTCTTGTGCTAATCATGCTGCTCAGTGTCAGTACTCCGTAGTATCATCAGTGCTCATTATCACTGCTCATTGTCTTGTGGTGCTCAGTAATGCTACAGTACTAATACTAGTACAGTGTCTTGTGCTAATCGTGCTGCTCAGTGTCAGTTCTCCGTAGTATCATCAGTGCTCAGTATCATCAGTGCTCAGTATCACTGCTCATTGTCTTTTGGTGCTCAGTAATACTACATTACTAATACTAGTACAGTGTCTTTTGCTAATCATGCTGCTCAGTGTCAGTTCTCCGTAGTATCATCAGTGCTCAGTATCACTGCTCATTGGCCCTCATTCCGAGTTGATCGCTCGCAAGGCGATTTTAGCAGAGTTACACACGCTAAGCCGCCGCCTACTGGGAGTGAATCTTAGCTTCTTAAAATTGCGACCGATGTATTCGCAATATTGCGATTACAAACTACTTAGCAGTTTCAGAGTAGCTTCAGACTTACTCGGCATCTGCGATCAGTTCAGTGCTTGTCGTTCCTGGTTTGACGTCACAAACACACCCAGCGTTCGCCCAGACACTCCCCCGTTTCTCCAGCCACTCCCGCGTTTTTTCCGGAAACGGTAGCGTTTTTATCCACACGCCCATAAAACGCCGTGTTTCCGCCCAGTAACACCCACTTCCTGTCAATCACACTACGATCGCCGGAGCGAAGAAAAAACCGTGAGTAAAAATACTATCTTCATTGTAAAATTACTTGGCGCAGTCGCAGTGCGATTATTGCGCATGCGTACTAAGCGGAATTTCACTGCGATGCGATGAAAATTACCGAGCGAACGACTCGGAATGAGGGCCATTGTCTTGTGGTGCTCAGTAATACTACAGTACTAATACTAGTACAGTGTCTTGTGCTAATCGTGCTGCTCAGTGTCAGTTCTCCGTAGTATCATCAGTGCCCAGTATCACTGCTCATTGTCTTGTGATGCTCAGTAATACTACATTACTAATACTAGTACAGTGTCTTGTGCTAATCATGCTGCTCAGTGTCAGTACTCCGTAGTATCATCAGTGCTCCGTGTCATCAGTGCTCAGTGTCATCAGTGCTCAGTGTCTTGTGGTGCTCAGTAATACTACATTAATAATACTAGTACAGTGTCTTGTGCTAATCGTGCTGCTCAGTGTCAGTTCTTCGTAGTATCATCAATGCTCAGTATCATCAGTGCTCAGTATCACTGCTCATTGGTGGTCATTCTGAGTTGTTCGCTAGCTGTTTTTGTTCGCAGCACAGCGATTGGGCAAAAAAGCGGGATTTCTACGCATGCGTATGCGGCGCAAGGCGCATGTGTATGCGGCGCAATGCGCATGCGCGACGTACTTTAACAATAGCCGATGCTTTTTTACACAAGGTCTAGCAAAGCTTTTCAGTCGCACTGCTGGCCGCAGAGTGATTGACAGGAAAGGGGCGTTTCTGGGAGGTAACTGACCGTTTTCAGGGAGTGTGCTGAAAAACGCAGGCGTGTCAGATACAAACGCAGACATGCCTGGGAAAACGCAGGCGTGGCTGGACGAACGCAGGGCGTGTTCGTGACGTCAAAACAGGAACTAAATAGTCTGAAGTGATCGCTAGCTAGGAGTAGGTCTGAAGCTGCTCAAAAATATTTTGGGTCCGCTCTGCGATCCTTTCGTTCGCACTTCTGCTAAGCTAAGATACACTCCCAAAGGGCGGCAGCTTAGCGTTTGCACAGCTGCTAAAAGCAGCTAGCGAGCGAACAACTCGGAATGAGGGCCATTGTCTTGTGGTGCTCAGTAATACTACATTACTAATACTAGTACAGTGTCTTGTGCTAATCGTGCTGCTCAGTGTCAGTTCTCCGTAGTATCATCAGTGCTCAGTATCATCAGTGCTCAGTATCATCAGTGCTCATTCTCTTGTGGTGCTCAGTAATACTACATTACTAATACTAGTACAGTGTCTTGTGCTAATCGTGCTGCTCAGTGTCAGTTCTCCGTAGTATCATCAGTGCTCAGTATCATCAGTGCTCAGTATCATCAGTGCTCAGTATCATCAGTGCTCAGTATCACTGCTCATTGTCTTGTGGTGCGGAGTAATACTACATTACTAATACTAGTATAGTATCTTGTGCTGCATCTTGCTGCTGTAGGGTGCTGCTGTAGTATCCTGTCACTGTGCATAGGTCATCATCATTCCAGACACAGTGGTATCTGGTTTCTATCTAGTGGTATCTAATTCCAGACATTACTGCCGTCTAATTCCAGATATATTACTGGCATATAATTCCACACAAAATGGAGAACAACAATTTGGAGGGTAAAATAGGAAAGATCAAGATCCACTACCACCTAGTGCTGAAGCTGCTGCCACTAGTCATGGCAGAGACAATGAAATGCCATCATTGTCGTCTGCCAAGGCTGATGCCCAATGTCATAGTAGAGAGCATGTAAAATCCAAAAAGCAAAAGTCTTATTGTGTCGGCGGTTGCGATGCCTGACCTTCCCAACACTGGACGGGAAGAGGTGGCTCCTTCCACCATTTGCACGCCCCCTGCAAGTGCTGGAAGGAGCACCCACAGTCCAGTTCCTGATATTCAAATTGAAGATGTCACTGTTGAAGTACACCAGGATGAGGATTTAGGTGTTGCTGGCGCTGAGGAGGAAATTGATGAGGAGGATTCTGATGGTGAGGTGGTTTGTTTAAGTCAGGCACCCGGGGAGACACCTGTTGTCCGTGGGATGAATAAGGCCATGGACATGCCTGGTCAAAATACAAAAAAAAATCACTTCTTCGGTGTGGAATTATTTTAACAGAAATGCGGACAACAGGTGTCAAGCCGTGTGTTGCCTTTGTCAAGCTGTAATAAGTAGGGGTAAGGACGATAACCACCTAGGAACATCCTCCCTTACACGTCACCTGGAGTGCATTTATCAGAAGTCATTGACAAGTTCAAAAACTTTAGGTGACAGCGGAAGCAGTCCACTGACAAATAAATCCCTTCTTCCTCTTGTACCCAAGCTCCTGCAAACCACACCACCAACTCCCTCAATGTCAATTTCCTCCTTAGACAGGAACGCCAATAGTCCTGCAAGCCATGTCACTGGCAAGTCTGACGAGTCCTCTCCTAACTGGGATTCCTCAGATGGATCCTTGAGTGTAACGCCTACTGCTGCGGTTGCTGCTGGCGCTGCTGTTGTTGCTGCTGGGAGTAGATCATCATCCCAGAGGGTAAGTCGGTAGACCACTTGTACTACTTCCAGTAAGCAATTGACTGTCCAACAGTCCTTTGCGAGGAAGATGAATTATCACAGCAGTCATCCTGTTGCAAAGCGGATAACTCAGCCTTGACAACTATCCTGGTGTTAGACATGCGTCCGGTATCCATCGTTAGTTCACAGGGACTTAGAGAATTGCTTGAGGTAGTGTGTCCCCGGTACCAAATCCCATCAAGGTTCCACTTCTCTAGGCAGGCGATACCGAGAATGTACACAGACCTCAGAAAAAAAGTGTCCTCAGTGTCCTAAAAAATGCAGTTGTACCCAATGTCCACTTAACCATGGACATGTGGACAAGTGGAGCAGGGCAGACTAAGGACTATATGACTATGACAGCCCACTGAGTAGATGTATTGCCTCCCGCAGCAACAACAGCGGCGGCACCAGTAGCAGCATCTCGCAAACGCCAACTCTTTCCTAGGCAGGCTACGCTTTGTATCACCGCTTTCCATAAGAGGCACACAGCTGACAACCTCTTACGGAAACTGAGGAACATCATCGCAGATTGGCTTACCCCAATTGGACTCTCCTGGAGATTTGTGATATCGGACAATGCCAGCAATATTCTGCTTGCAATACACGTGGGCAAATTCCAGCACGTCCCATGTTTTGCACATACAATTAATTTGGTGGTGCATAATTTTTGGAAAAACGACAGGGGCGTGCTGGAGATGCTGTCGGTGGCCCGAAAAATTGCGGGCCACTTTCGGCATTCAGCCACAGCGTGCCGAAGACTGGAGCGCCAGCAAACACTCCTGAACATGCCCTGCCATCAGCTGAAGCAAGAGGTGGTAACGAGGTGGAATTCAACCCTTTATATGCTTCAGAGGATGGAGGAGCAGCAAAAGGCCATTCAAGCCTATACATCTGCCTACAATATAGGCAAAGGAGGGGGAATGCACCTGACTCAAGCGCAGTGGAGAATGACTTTCATGCTGTGAAAGGTTCTCCAACCCTTTGAACTTGCCACACGTGAAGTCAGTTCAGACACTGCCATCCTAAGTCAGATCATTCCCCTCATCAGGCTTTTGCAGAAGCAGCTGGAGAGATTGAAGGAGGAGCTAAAACGAAGCGATTCCGCTAGGCATGTGGGACTTGTGAATGGAGCCCTTTATTCGCTTAACCAGGATTCACGGGTGGTCAATCTGTTGAAATCAGAGCACTACATTTTGGCCACCGTGCTCGATCCTAGGTTTAAAGCCTTTGTTGTATCTCTCTTTCCATCAGACACAAGTCTGCAGATGTTCAAAGACCTGCTGGTGAGACAATTGTCAAGTCAAGCGGAACGTGACCCGCCAACAGCTCCTCCTTCATTTTCTACCACCACTGGAGCTGCCAGGAAAAGGATAAAATTTCCAAAACCACCCGCTGGCGGTGATGCAGGGCAGTCAGGAGCAAGTGCTGACATCTGGTCCGGACTGAAGGACCTGCCAACGATTACTGACATGTCGTCTACTGTCATTGCATATGATTCTGTCACCATTGAAAGAATGGTGGAGGATTATATAAATGACAGCATCCAAGTAGGCATGTCAGACAGTCCGTACGTATACTGGCAGGAAAAAGAGGCAATTTGGAGGCCCTTGCACAAACTGGTTTTATTTTACCTAAGTTGCCCCCCCTCCAGTGTGTACTCCGAAAGAGTGTTTAGTGCAGCCGGTCACCTTGTCAGCGATCGGCGTAGGAGGTTACTTCCACAAAATGTGGAGAAGATGATGTTCACAAAATGAATTATAAAATTCCTCCGTGGAGACATTTACCAGCAATTGCCTCCAGAAAGTACACAGGGACCTGTGATGGTGGATTCCAGTGGGGACGAATTAATACTCTGTGAGGAGGAGGATGTACACAGTGAAATGGGTGAGATATCGGACGATCAGGATGAGGTGGACATCTTGCCTCTGTAGAGCCAGTTTGTGCAAGGAGAGATTGATTGCTTCTTTTTTGGTGGGGGCCCAAACCAACCAGTCATTTCAGTCACAGTCGTGTGGCAGACCCTGTCGCTGAAATGATTGGTTTGTTAAAGTGTGCATGTCCTGTTTATACAACATAAGGGTGGTTGGGAGGGCCCAAGGACAATTCCATCTTGCACCTCTTTTTTTATTTATCTTTGCATCATGTGCTGTTTGGGGACTATTTTTTTAAGTGCCATCCTGTCTGACACTGCAGTGCCACTCCTAGATGGGCCAGGTGTTTGTGCTGCCCACTTGCGTCGCTTAGCTTAGTCATCCAGCGACCTTGGTGCAAATTTTAGGACTAAAAATACTATTGTGAGGTGTGAGGTGTTCAGAATAGACTGGAAATGAGTGGAAATTATAGTTATTGAGGTTAATAATACTATAGGATCAAAATTACCCCCAAATTCTATGATTTTAGCTGTTTTTGAGGGTTTTTTTAGAAAAAACACCCAAATCCAAAACACATCGGAATCCGACAAAAATCCGAAAGGGTGGTTTTGCCAAAACGCGTCCGAATCCAAAACACAACCGCGGAACCGAATCCAAAACACAAAATACGAAAAATGCCCGCTGCACATCTCTAGTTTTAAGCAGCCACAGAACCTGTGTAATTCATGAGTGTCTCAGGTTAAAGAGATATTATGATCAGCCTAGCTAATGTATGTCAAGAACCTCGATTATGATGTCTAATTTACTGCAATACTGAGTTCTAGCAAGGTAGCACATCCCATAGTTAGAAGCTAGGGCATGCAGTCCAGGCCCCCTCCCTCTGCATTTTTTCTTTCTGTGTGGAACTACAAGTCTCAGCATAACAGCACCTCTCATTATGTTGGGACTTAGGGTGTGCAGTCCAAGGTCCCCCCATATATTATATTAGAGAATAAGGAAACCAGATAAGGACTGACTAGTTAAATATGTAATTAACATTTCTTTGCTCTTAGGAAGTGTCTGTCATTGCTAGAAAAATTTGGGCCCAGATTTATCAAGCCTTGGAGAGTGATAAATAGCATGATGAGAAAGTACCAACCAATCAGCTACTAACTGCCATGTTACAGGCTGTGTTTGAAAAATGAGCTGATTGGTTGGTACTTTATCTCTGTGCTATTTATCACTCTTCATGGCTTGATAAATCTGCGCTAGGGATGGCCATCAGTGTGTTCGCCATCAATGTTTGCCATCGATGGTGAAACTGAGTGGCCATCGATGGTTGCCAACTATGCTATGGGAGACCATCGATGGTTTCACTCATCGATGGCCATCCCTGTTATGTCTGTGAATGACCCACGGGCCAATCACAGACCAGGGGCGGGGCTTCACGGGTGCTATGCTCCGTGTCCCAGCATTTAAAAAAAAAAAAAACTATTAGTTTAGGCTAAACTATCGATGGAGAGGAACCATCTGGTTCTCTCCCATCGATGGCAAATCTATTCAACATCGGCCACAAACCATCGTTGATTAGGAATCATGGATGGTCGATGGCCATACCTAATCTGCACCTTAATATTTATGGCTTCTTACACAGGCAGAGTAACTCACCTCCAGTATAGGTTTGTGTATCTCCCTGCTCTTTAGCTGCAGTAGATTTCCCAGGATAGGCAAAGGTCTGGGGCCTGGAGGAAGGTTTCCTCTCCTCCCAAACACCTTCCTGATCAGTTGAAGCAGGATGACCACAGCGATGAGAGAAAGCAGCCCCAGCGTGCAGTCCATGTCTGTGAGCTCAGCCTCAGACACATTAGAATGAGAGGCAGGATAAGGAAGAGAGCTGAGTACTCAATGTATACACAGCATACAAGAGCCAGAACTTATAGGAAATCTGGAGGGTTCAAAGGAGCATTTCCTACATGTTGTTACACCCTCTGTTAACCACTTAGTGCATGGAACAGAGCTGTAATTATATATGTCAGTATTGTCAGGCAAGTTACTTTATGACTCGGCTTGTTATTGTATACTGTGTGTTATCTGTGTCGTGAGAACACTTCTGCGTTTATTGTTCCTGCCTGTTTTCTATAACACTGCGAATGACTCTGATATAATATTTACTTCAGATTATTTCACATTTATAGTATTAGTAGCAGTAACTAATGATCACTATGCTGTTATTAGGGCGTGTTTCACTCATGTTATAGCACTTTTAGTTAACATTCTACAGTTCCTGGGTGTCACCAAATTTGAACTGGGTGGACGATTAAACACCCTGTTGCCAATCAGATCGTTCACAGCAATAGCATGTCCGTTTGTGTAATTATGTTATTGTGAACAAGGCTGCAAGTTAAAGGAACAGTGTTATAGACGACTGAGTGCGTGACAGTGTTACAGTATGTGTCCAGTGCTCAGCTGACCTATCTCTCCATCCACTCCAGTGCTCCTGAGCCAAACTTTCGGTCCATCCACTCCAGTGCTCCTGAGCCAAACTTTCTGTCCATCCACTCTAGTGCTGAGCTGACCTATCTCTCCATCCACTCCAGTGCTCCTGAGCCAAACTTTCTGTCCATCCACTCTAGTGCTGAGCTGACCTATCTCTCCATCCACTCCAGTGCTCCTGAGCCAAACTTTCTGTCCATCCACTCTAGTGCTGAGCTGACCTATCTCTCCATCCAGTCCAGTGCTCCTGAGCCAAACTTTCTGTCCATCCACTCTAGTGCTGAGCTGAACTTTCTGTCCCAAACAAACCAAGCATTTTAGCCACAAAAGAGGCAGCCCCTTTGCTGAAATGCTTGGTTGATTAAACTGTACATGTCATTTATAATTATTTTAAAATGACTGTTTTACAGCAACTGAGAAGAGAAAAGGCTATAAAAAGACACCAGAATGATTGATTGATTGATTGATTGATTGATTGATTGATTAAAATTAACATGTGTGGGTCTACATTCGAGAGCTGTGGCATTTTACAGCAACTGAGGAGAGAGAAGTCAATAAAAGTAGAATGTTCAATATCATCCCTAATGCCTCCATTCATTCAAATTTTCAGAATCAAAGAATTAAATTAAATTAACTTACAAATCAATCCTTTCTTCCTTCTGATCTAGTTCTTGATTAATGAAAACATTCTTGGTTACTTTGTATGGGGTTGTATAGTTTATTAAACTGCCACCCTGTCTGCCACTGCAGTGCCACTCTGTTTACCAGATGTGCCATGTTTGAGGTTGAACAGCCATTTGTTTGTGCCACCCACTGCTGTCACTTAGCTTAGTCAAACAGCTAGCTCAATGCAATCTTTTGGCCTAAACCTTTTGGCCTAAACTGGATCAAAACAATGGGGGTCATTCCGAGTTGTTCGCTCGCTAGCTGCTTTTAGTAGCTTTGCACACGCTAAGCCGCCGCCTACTGGGAGTGAATCTTAGCTTATCAAAATTGCGAACGAAAGATTAGCAAAATAGCGAATAGACACTTCTTAGCAGTTTCTGAGTAGCTCCAGACTTACTCGGCATCTGCGATCAGTTCAGTGCTTGTCGTTCCTGGTTTGACGTCACAAACACACCCAGCGTTCGCCCAGACACTCCTCCGTTTCTCCAGCCACTCCCGCGTTTTTCCCAGAAACGGTAGCGTTTTTTCGCACACACCCATAAAACGTCCTGTTTCCGCCCAGAAACACCAACTTCCTGTCAATCACATTACGATCACCAGAACGAAGAAAAAAACCTTGTAATGCCGTGAGTAAAATACCTAACTGCATAGCAAATTTACTTGGCGCAGTCGCACTGCGGACATTGCGCATGCGCATTAGCGACTAATCGCTCCGTTGCGAGAGAAAAATAACGAGCGAACAACTCGGAATGACCCCCAATATTGTGAGCTGTGAGGTGGTCAAAATTGACTGCAAATGAATGTTAGAGAGGTTAATTATACTATAGCAACAAGAAAAGGCCCCAATAATGTGATTTTAGCTGTGTTTAGCACTATTTGGAGAAAAAAAATACAGATCCAAAAACAAAACACGCAAGGGTGGTTTTGGCAAAACCAAAAAGCAAAGTTGATACAGAACCAAAACGCACATCTCTAATTGTCTGATATCAGTGTGACCTGTGTACAGAGATCAGTGAGTATTAGGTGTCTGGTATCAGTGTGGGCTATGTACAGAGATCAGTGAGTATTAGGTGCAGACCTTGGCCTCATCATTCCTGGAAACCGGGTGTGATAGTCCCCCAGTTTTGGGAACACTGCCCAGTCAGTGTGACGATGCAGAACCTGCCCTGTACATGTACAGGTTCTTTCACCATTGACGATGTGAGCAAACCACTGGGTTTGCATACACCTTTGAATTACGCTCTAGGATTAGTGTCTATCAGGTGCATGTAAGGTAAGTAACTACATTGGTGGATGTGTTGGAGGAGGGAGCCCAAATCAATGTTTTGCCTATGGAGCAGGACCCATAGAGTCTTATTTTGGCTCAATGCAAAACTAAGTCTAAAGCGAGTGTAGACAAAAGATGAAGAATGGGTAAATGTTGCACTACAAGAAGCATACAGTATATATCAGTTTGAAAAAGGGATTTTTACAGTAGATATCAGATATCCAGTAAATCACCATCAGTGAAGACATCACTGGAAGAGACCCTGGAAGAGCCAGTAAATAGACCTTAAAACAGCCAGTAAATAGACCTTAAAATAGTAACCAATGGTCTCCATAAAAAATAGCAGGAACCGGACTATTGGTCAACATACATTTGGTCAACAGTCACTAGGTTAACCCAAATGATTAACCCAGCGTAATATACGGCCTACAATGCCCCTGTAAGTATAAATATGTAGGCATGACAACCAGAGCACTGAAAGTACGGGTCCTTGAGCATGTCTCTAATATCAGGAATGCAAGGAGCGACTTTGGGAAAATGAAGAAGATAACATCCGTGGCAAAGCATTTCCTCCAGATACATGACAGTGACCCACACCACTTACAGGCCTTTGGCCTAGAAAGAGTGAAGATGGGGATCAGAGGAGGAGATCTGAATAATGCCCTACTTAGGAAGGAAACAGAGTGGATTTTTAAACTCGGAACAGTCATACCTAATGGCCTAAACGAATACAACAGCTATAACGCCTTCCTGGATACTTAGATGTATATTACAGATACACTTACAGTATAGATGTGTTACATCCAAACGTTTCAATATAAACAAAAATATCACATCCATAACCCACATTCCTGACCCCATCCCCTTCACTTTACATTTCACCATACACAACCAACGTCAGCGGTCCTTCACATCCCACCCATTCCTCTCCATCACGACTTACTAACATCGCTACATATCGTACACCACTTATACCTCCTCACTATCACTATTCACTACACTACACCACACCCCTTTCAAGGGTCTCCATATCACACTGCACCCCTTCATTTTTTCACTGATTGTAGTGCTTTGCATTTTACTTGATATATATTAATCTAATATTTAATATTTTATATAATCTTTTTATTTAGTATACATTATCATATATATATATATATATATATATATATATATATATATATTATAGTTCCACTCAATCTTGCACAACTTTTTCCCTTTTCCTTTTATTCCTTTGTCCAGCTGCACCTTCTCCACCACTATTTTGTTTTCACTTCTTCCATATGTTTCATTTTCATTTTTATTTTATTTTTTATTATTATTATTATTTTT